>NW_018408871.1:29746-165354 GCF_002113885.1 Mizuhopecten yessoensis
TATTATTATTATTATTATTAATAACATTACGTGAAAGATTACAGTGTAAATTTCCTGTGTATGTCACCTTCGCGTCAGCATAACTAACATGGTGTATCAGTATCGGTATTATAAGTAGGCCTTACATCAAATTATAGATAATATAAATGTTCTCTTACTACAATTTTATCGTTTTTGCCACTTGTCCTATACAAAGATATCTACTCCATCCTTACTCGATGTCATAACCAATTTGCTCTCATGGTTTTGTATGTATTTTCAAAGTTGATTTTAATGAAGTTTAGTTTGAAGGTGTTTTCTCGTCTTTAACTCGTATCACCTGTTATCATGGTTATGTCAGTATAGCAGAAGAAGTGTAACAAGGTTATATATGATGGCTGAGGGGGAAATGTTTGACGCGTCAATGTGGTTTCTTGTACAACTTAGCAGTCGTCACTCTTTGTCGTGTTGTATGTAAATATCACGGAAAGCACCTGATATAGAAAAGTCTAGAGTATCACTGATTTCAAGTTAAAGAAAGTAAATACGATCACCATGATCAGTTTGTTCTGCTATTTATAGAAAACACATCGTAGGTTCATCTAAAAGTGATATTATTTCATATTTTTAATCAATGGTTTGTCATTTAATATTACAACATTAATTTTAAATTGTTCGCATTCCTAAGATTGCCGATTATTTGAATAAACTAAATATTTATTTAATCAAATTGTTTCATGATTATTTGAAAATTCATTCAATGCCATTGAACATTCTGTTTGTTTTATCATAACTATCATCTTCCTTTCTGTATTTCAATCGATATATTTGACTAATAAAAGTTAAAATGTATCAACAATTTTGAAGTGCCACTATACAGTTTATTGTTCATGAAAAGAAGCATTGAGGACTAGGTTGATGTTTAATGAACTGTTTTTATTTTACAAAATATTACTTATGAATAATCTATAATCTAAATAGTTATGTTAAAATGGAAATAATATATGTATAAACGTTTTACTATGTTTATTGTGACATCTATGACCTATGGTTCAGCAGCCCTACTGTCTCTGTCCCTCTGTGTCTCTCTCCCATACTCCAGCCCTTCTGTCTCTGTCTCTCTGTCTCCCACACTCCAGCCCTACGGTCTCTGTCCCTCTGTCTCTCTCTCCCACACTCCAGCCCTTATGTCTCTGTCCCTCTGTCTCTCTCTCTCCCACACTCCAGCCCTTCTGCCTCTGTCCCACTTTGTCTCTCTCCCACACTCCAGCCCTTCTGTCTCTGTCCCTCTGGGTTTCTATCGCACACTCCAGCCCTTCTGTGTCTGTCCCTCTGGGTTTCTATCCCACACTTCAGCCGTTCTGTCTCTGTCCCTCTCTCTCTCTCTCCCACACTCCAGCCCTTCTGTCTCTGTCCCTCTGTCTCCCACACTCCAGCCCTTCTGCCTCTGTCCCTGTCTCTCTCTCTCCCACACTCCAACCCTTATGTCTCTGTCCCTCTGTCTCTCTCTCTCCCACACTCCAGCCCTTCTGCTTCTGTTCCTCTGTGTCTCTCTCCCACACTCCAGCCCTCACTGTCTTCTTGCTTTTCTCTTTATCTAAATTACAAATTACCAAATTTTCTTCGTTAAGATTATGTTACATTTAATAGGCATGCATATCATCATTCTTATGATCACGTGGACTTTGGTTGACTCCAAGTTTGACAATACATTATTTAAACCAAGCGTTTCAACTCTGCAATGCCACATTTTTCAGATTTTTACTTACATAAATGAATTTTTAGCTGCATTTTACCCATACTGCTCTCCTCTGTCATTATCCTTTTGCATATAACCGTTCCTGCAGCTAGGGCTGGTTGTCTGTTAAACGTACGGTCTATGCATTTTTTCTAATATGGCGTTTATTTGTTCCCTTTCTTGTATGATCATGTCGGATTAAAAATTGAATCATTGTTATCGTACATTGTAATGGACAGTTAAAAAGAGAAAATTTGATCTGATTTCTTGATTTGTGACGCATCAAATTAACGGAATTATTTGTATAATTAAAACTCATGTATAGTGTGATTAAATATGCCTCCTCTGTCAGTTGTAATACCTTCAAGGGAAACAACTCCTGCAAACCCCCTCACGATTAAAGCTATGTTTAAACTTCACAAAAACATTTCTTGACACTCATCGATGCCAAACATCTTTGTTTCCACAGGGAAAACTTTTTGTCTGAAACGTTTTTAATGCAGTATAAGAAAAAAATCTGACTCTAGGTAGTTTAGATCATTCACTTATAAATATGCCTCCTCTGTCAGTTGTAATCCCTTAAAGGGAAACAACTCCTGCAAATCCCCTCACGATCAAAGCTAAGACCGACCTCAAAAGTAGCTACAATGTTTAAACATTTTTTTCCCCTTATTTTGTGAGGAATGAAGATGAAGTGGGATTATGTATAGGCAAAATAGATACCCTATTAATTTGATGCACTGTGCCATATTTAAAACAAATTTTAGGCATAGGGGTTGAGATGGGGTCATCTATCCCCTGAACTCCATCGTTTCTGATTGTACAATGTTGTTTTTCATCTCCAATGAATGTGTTGAGAATGCATTTTTTTTTATAAAACTGTATTATTATTATTATTATTAATAACATTACGTGAAAGATTACAGTGTAAATTTCCTGTGTATGTCACCTTCGCGTCAGCATAACTAACATGGTGTATCAGTATCGGTATTATAAGTAGGCCTTACATCAAATTATAGATAATATAAATGTTCTCTTACTACAATTTTATCGTTTTTGCCACTTGTCCTATACAAAGATATCTACTCCATCCTTACTCGATGTCATAACCAATTTGCTCTCATGGTTTTGTATGTATTTTCAAAGTTGATTTTAATGAAGTTTAGTTTGAAGGTGTTTTCTCGTCTTTAACTCGTATCACCTGTTATCATGGTTATGTCAGTATAGCAGAAGAAGTGTAACAAGGTTATATATGATGGCTGAGGGGGAAATGTTTGACGCGTCAATGTGGTTTCTTGTACAACTTAGCAGTCGTCACTCTTTGTCGTGTTGTATGTAAATATCACGGAAAGCACCTGATATAGAAAAGTCTAGAGTATCACTGATTTCAAGTTAAAGAAAGTAAATACGATCACCATGATCAGTTTGTTCTGTTATTTATAGAAAACACATCGTAGGTTCATCTAAAAGTGATATTATTTCATATTTTTAATCAATGGTTTGTCATTTAATATTACAACATTAATTTTAAATTGTTCGCATTCCTAAGATTGCCGATTATTTGAATAAACTAAATATTTATTTAATCAAATTGTTTCATGATTATTTGAAAATTCATTCAATGCCATTGAAAAGTTGCTACAATGTTTAAACATCTTTTTTTCCCTTATTTTGTGAGGAATGAAGATGAAGTGGGATTATGTATAGGCAAAATAGATACCCTATTAATTTGATGCACTGTGCCATGTTTAAAACAAATTTTAGGCATAGGGGTTGAGATGGGGTCATCTATCCCCTGAACTCCATCGTTTCTGATTGTACAATGTTGTTTTTCATCTCCAATGAATGTGTTGAGAATGCATTTTTTTTTATAAAACTGTATATAGCTGTATATTTTTATATATTGTGTTGCATGTTATATATAAATTTGTTTTTAATGCAGTTATGTATATACAGCATAGAATTAAATGTCCATTTTAGGGGAAATAAAGGTGAAACCTGCACCTTGCGGAGAGGAGTCTGATGTGAGACTAGTTATGAGAGGGAAAGTCATTCCTGAAGGTCTTCTAGAAAGTGGTGTTAAAGACTAAAGGATTGTCACCAATATATGCCTGCTTCCTCTGCAAAAATAATTCCAGGGACCTTCTCTGCCTACACTAGATGTAATTAAGCTCATATTGGTGATCTATCCAAACAAAGGAATGATGGCATACTGTGTTTGAAATCTACTTTTTAGGCTAATAGTGTATTTCAGTGACTATTCAGTCCATTTGTACTGGCCTAAGGACGGTCTTTCTGTGGCTGTACAAGTTTTCTAGGGTTTTCATCATGTCAAAGTGTTTACTGGATGTAGAAAGTGAGGCCAAAATGTGTAGTGATGTGATATGAGTATTGAAATGTTCCTTTGCCAATAAAATCATGGGAAAATGAACAAAACAGAACTTGTTGTTTATTATCTACAAAAAAACCCCACAGTATTGAATATAGGAATAACATTTTCTGTGCCTTAACTAAAATGCCTGTTTTGTTTTCTGAAAATGATGTTTAACAATTTTTTGAGAAAAGCAATCACTAAATCAAAACAGCAAGATTTTGAAGTTTTTCGTTCAAATGAAAAATGGTACTGTTGGAACAAGTGACCTCATCAACCTCAAATATTTACATTGAAAAAGTCTGAGGCTAAATATACCAGCATTTTCAACTAAAATAGAACGGTCAAATACTTGTTACACAGGATTGTACTGTACTGAGTGTTTGGGTGGTGAAGTGGATAGCGCACTTGACTTTCATCGAGGTGGCCGGGGTTCAATTCCCCAAATACCCCATGATTAAATGATAAAAACACAAATTATAATTTTGAAATAAAGCTTAAAGATTATAAATTCACAAAACGGCAAAAAATGACAATGAAATGAATGCCTGATCTATATGTTCATCATAAAAGCTACATATGTAAGATGTGCCAAACTGTAATTCTAATATAATCATAGTCTCCAAATACTTACAGGAAGCGTTATTACGGCGACTTTGTGTATCCATGTTAGAGTGTGAGACAAAAAACACAAATACAAAAACAAACAAGCCTGTTTTCGATTTTCAACAAGATATTTACACAATCAATAAAAAATAATAAGCCAAATACTTGAGAGTGGAGAAGTGAGACGTTTTCATAGAACCTATTTAAAAAAACTGTCTTTCAATGTTCTCTTTACAATATAACAACATGTTGGAAGTTAAGATTTTGTATTGCGATTAATATGGCATATAAAGTATAAAGTGTGGTTTTGTTTGTACGATTTAGGAATCGAATATAAGGATGTTAAACCTGCTTCAGTGTAATCATGATCGACTTCACGTCTCGGCGATGGGGAACATGCATAAGTAGGATTACCAACATCGTGTACCACACTGAGCTGTGTATGTAGGCGGGTTATATAATAGTAATTGCATACAAAATGATTTTTTTTAAGCTGTGTTTGCTGGTAAGACTACCTTAAATTATCATGTACCTGCGTCATTTATCTGTGTATGCTGTGTTGGAACCTGAACTCTAACATCAGACACGTGAACATCGATACCAAATTACACGTCTATGTGTGATTCTTGTGAAAGGGAAAGGGACAGTCAACCCCGGTGATCAAATCACTTTTCAGTACATCCTATATTATCAGCAGTGACTAATATTGTTAATTATATTTGACAAATGAGTGAAAACGATTATAAATAAGTAAAACGAGGTAAATGCTACAATTAACTATTTAACAACGTGGCGCAATTGTTGAATGAAGAATGTTTGCTTTAAAAAACACTTTTTTTTTCTTTAGAAATTACGCCGTGAAAATTTAACAAGGGAACATAAAAAAGCTTGGTTCACCACAAATGAAAAAAATTGTGAAATACTAACCTTTGCTTCGGATAACAATGGTTTCAGGAAATAGAAAATATGTGTTTTTCAGTACAATTTATATCCCGTTCCCATACTTAACACGCACAGTATTTTTCAAAATAAATGTACAAATATACAACATTTGATATAGCGTATATTACAAATTATTTAGTTAATACGGTTTTTAGGATTACCGTAAACCGAAAAGGAAGAAACACATTTATATATTTATTTATATTTTGCGTAAACTAGATCCACTGAAAAAAACTTGAAAAAAAACATCCTTATCACAAATACTAATGTATTTAATAGGTAAATTATGTATTTCAGCAGGAATACATTAATACTATGTTAATCCTGGTATATTACTCGTGTTTTGCAAGAAAGAACTTTGTTTTGAACGTTACACCAGAAATACGATTACTCAACGATGTCTTGACTTGTAACAGCTTAAATCAAGTCAATTGAATGCAGTAAGTACGATCTAAAGTATTGGTGTTCAGATGCAGTTCTTCATTATATTGTACAGAGTCGATAAATATCTAAGTAAGATTTAGTCAAACAGTAGTGTCAAATATTATAGACGGCCCGATATGTATGACATCAAAAATATTGTGTATTTTGTACTATTTTCCCATCTTTAAAAGTATTTAATCAAAATGCACCTTCAACGCTCGTCATTAAATGAATAGTATACAACCTAAGCGAAAAGCTATTGAAAAGAATTTGACTTACTTAACAACTTGTTGTGTTTGAGTTAATGGTCCCTGTGCCACTGCAATGTGGCTTTCCTTATATCTACAGTAACCTCCCCTTAACTTCGTTTTGGATATAACTGTAGCAAAGGTGATACTAAGTTGCACTTTCGGATAGACAGAACACTGTGGTATAGCATTCTGAAATCCAGGGTTCGATTTCCTGTCTTACCCATTTGAATGTTTTTACACTCAGTGCACAGTGTTTTGTTTATTTTATCTTCGTTATTTTTAATAAAAGTCACTAAGGTATGGTTTTCTTTTCAGGAATGGTTTATAAAAAATCCATAATCATGCATGGAAAAATAGTTTTCAGCGTTACAATTTAATGCAGTGGTACGGGGATCCTTATTTAATCAATTATAGATAGGAATAAAAACCTCCATTGATTTGAGAAGATCAGTTTCATGTTGAGGAAGGGTAGGGAAGGGACAGACATAAAGTGTAACAGGTTTGTCCGCCCAATGCCATACAACACAGTAAGCTGTACGGATCTAAATTAATCCAAGGAGTGTTCATATTGTATACACAAGGCGGCTTGTGTAGGGTATTGTTAAAGCAGAAAAGCTATTTTCGACATTCTAGCTTATATCAATTAATAACATAAAAACTAATCATCAGAAAGCAAAGGCATTGTCATACAATAAATGCACAAAACCATTTCATGTCTCAACTTAATGTTTATATTTACGAAACATTTCATCCGTTCAACTATAGTTTTTATTTGTCATATCACTATCATACCCATACGGGTGTAAAATTAGAATCTGTGTCATTCTATATGCATAACATTAGTAACACGGGCGCATGTACAGGTGTGTGTTGGATGTGTACAGAAATGTTTAAGATGTCGTACTCGAATGAAAGTGTGTGTATCTTGGCATCACATGGAAATACATAATTAAATAGGAGTTCAACAAGTGAAATATTGGTAAGTTAGTATATTGGTTAGACTCTTTGTAGATTACACGTATGTGTATTTTTACCATTGTTGTAAAACATGAGAACTAAAATCAGGATTACTTCCTTGTTTGATACCCGATAGACATTCATTATCACTAAGTTTGTTATTGCTGTAGTTATGTAACCTATCTTTGTCTATTGAAAGTCTCATTAAATAGAACTGATTGAGATTGCGGAACTCATTTACTTAACTTCATATCCTTGTGAATTGATTGTTGATCGGGACACTTATCATATAAACAGGAAATTTGAGTGGAGACGAATGGAAGGCTTAATACACATTCGCTACGAAGCTAACAGGAAGTGCTGACTCAATGATCGAAGTTGTTCATGCAACTAAATGAGGTAAGAAATAACTGTTGGTGTACATGATGTTATTTTCTAGCAAGGGTATGCATTTATCATAAACACACCCACATATATACATCCATACACACTCCCAAGCAAACCGAGGAACCCCAAATATGGACTTACACCTTACTTTTACACACACCCGCACCAAAATCCCCACACAAACACACGAACTATTTATCCAATAAATTATATTTATTATAAAATATATCTACACTCCCTCCCAAAACATTGGTTATCTAATCATAAAATGGCCAAGAATGTCAAAGAAATTAGATATATGATCTATATGTTCAATAAAAAATTGTCTTAAAGGTGCCATGCAGTTAACTTTCGCGCTTTTTCCTTATCAGCAGGATTATACTGGAATATCTTTCTTTTGTTACGTAGCAAATTTTATAAATTTTCTGTTAATTCCACTCTAGGAGTGTAAAACGTGTTGAATATTGAACTAATTTGATGATTTACATAATATCACGTATGCCCCATCAATATTTTTGCAGTTTTCCCGACAGATTGCGGGCACAATCACTTAACATATATGAAAACTTTGATTTTATATTTTTTTTATATAATATTTTATATATTTCATGAATAATAAGATAGTTTTAATTGGCTTAATGCAATGTTTATTTTTTATTTTTTTTACATTCGTAGTAAAGTCAAAATTTCAAGAAATTTGCAGGATTTCTTTTTTGAAGTATGACGACTATCTTAGTACAGACAATACGATGCCTACTATCCATTGACAGCAATATATTCTAAACACGATTTTACCAATCAATAAAAACAAAAACAATATACCAAATATTGGAATCAGTAAACATGAGGACTGATGTATTAAGCAATGTGGAAACGTTTTAATAAAAGCTATTTTTAGAAATATGTGTGCGATTTAATGATAATGGAGGTAACTATTATACCCTGCGATGAAGAAGCGGTTAAAAGTACAGGAACTGTTTTGTTGAACATGCTTCAGAATCATTATGATCCACCTCTCGTCCCTAAAAAGTTTAATGAAGTATATTTATAGGTGGGATCACCAATATCGTCTACCATATCAAGCTGTTTGCGTAGGTAGTTTACAAAAAAAAAAAGCACTTACAAACAAGCTTTGTTAGCAGGTAAGACTAAGGCTAAGACTAGTCATAGAGGCATTCTTTTACAGCAGGTTGTAGTTAAGAATATTCTGTTTTCATTGCATAATGTAGATATAAGTAGCCGTATACAAAGGTAACATACAGACTGCCAGGAATATCATATTTAAACGTTAGTATTGATTTGACCTTTTATCTACTTAGTGTAATTTCTGTCTGTGTACCCGTATCATTTATTGGTTATTGATGTGTTTGACCCTGTTCTTTTGATCCAACAACAGACAGGTGAATGTGTATCAAATTACATACTTAATTCGGGTCTTGATAAAGAGGAAGGAATAGTCATTCCAGGTGATCAGGTCTTCAGCACATGCTTTATTTTCAACAGTGAATGCTTGCTAAGTTGTTAAAACGAGAGGCCTAGAGGGCCTGTATCTCTCATCTGGATATGATTAAAGTCATCGATATAAGGTAAAGATATGACACTCTATGGTAGGTACTGTATGTACATATGAAAGTTCAGAAAAATGCCTCCAGTACTTTTGGAGATATATCTAGAGCAAACTTGAAATAGGGAGGCCACACTCACCGTTTATACAAAATTGAGTCCAATTAGGATTAAAACCATTTATCCCTACCGTAGCTTTAAATGCTTTACTACTATTTTCCCTATGGGGCCCCGCTCCTCTTCCCCGAGGGGGGCAACTCCATTCATTTATACATAATGTATTTCCCTACGCCTTAGGATGGTCCCGACCAAATTTAGTCAATATTTGCTTGGGTCGTTGAGGGCAAATAGTGTTTTGAAGGGAAAGTTGACAGACCTACGGCGGACGACGGCTCTGTCTTTTGGGAAGCCAAACTATACGTTGATACAAAAGATAATCATCTTGCCCAAAAGCTGCTCCAGACTAAAGTGGGATAAAATCCCCTAATTCCTACGGTAGAAGTAGGATTTCAAAGGTTTTACCTCTATTTCCCCTATTGGGCCCTGCTCCTCAGTCTCCAGGTGCGATGCACCAGACCATAGGATGATCCAGACCAAATTTAGTAAAATTCTACGGGCCTGTTCAGGACTGGTAGCGTTTTAAAGGAAATGTTGGCGGACGGACGGACGACGGACGCCGCGCCATGACATAAACTCACCGGTCCTTCGGACCAGGTGAGCTAAAAACGGAACAAACGTTCAAAATAAACAATTAAGATAGAAGTTTATCAACATTTGTGCAATAATTTATGAATACTATCTTTGCATTTCCAAAAAAAAAACCCAGATTATTTCTCTTCGAAAAATTACGTTGTTTTCAATTGAACAATGGTTTCAGTGAGTAGAGAATACGTGCTGTAACATTCTAATATATCTCATGAAAGGCACAGTCTTTATTCAGGTTAGTACGGTGCGTATTGTTTAGAAACAAAAGCTAATTTAACAAGCTTAGTTCTCTTTTCATAGTCGCAATCAATATATCACTAGATATACAGAAGAAAGGAAAATCTTCTTCAGAAAAACACCCCGATAATAAAAATTATCGTGCAATAAAATAACCCAATCTTTTCATGCATGTGTACATTTAAACCACATGTTATACTTTTAAATATATTTGTAAAAAAAGGAGATGTGTCATTGTATATGCATAATATTTGTAACACGGGCGCATGTACAGGTGTGTGTTGGATGTGTACAGGAATGACAAAGATGTCGTACTCGAATGAAAGTGTGTGCTTCTAGTCATCATCTTGATCATGTTTCATAGGAGTTAAACAAGTGAAATGTTGGTAAGTATATTGGTTAGACTCTTTGCAGATGACACGTATGTGCGTTTTTAAATCAGGATGACTTCCTTGTTTTATACACGGTAGACAATAATTAAATACTAAGGTATATAATGTATTTGCACAGTCAAAATCAAGACGAGCGTTTTGTTCATTTCGTGTCCCTTTGTGTGTGTGTCCGTCTTGTCCTTGTGTGTTGATGTTATGGTATATCTTGTCCTTGTGTGTTGACTCAATTTATAAAATACTTTATCTTTGCGTGTTTTGACGCTGTTATAACTACCAGTAACTTTGAACAAATCTTACCAAATTGCAACGTATAATGTTATATAATAAATGTGCCACATTAAAGGAAACTGTAGCAAGTCTGTTTAATTATATTGTGACACCACAGCTAGAATAGAATGTATAAAATATGATGGGTACGGTAAAAGGTTAAAATGTTTATATATTCCGGTAGTACGTTTTTTCAATAGATTAACCTTCAACCATTACTTTAAAAATGAATGACAAAAGCAGATATTTAAAGAGACAAACACACGTTTGTAGCAATATATAACGGCCAATTGGAAAGAATGGAAATCCAATAGTGTCGGGGGTTTTAAAAGTGATCATAGGGAATACTGAAGACATAATTGGTGGTTAAACCACAGCTCATTACAACATTGCTTGTTGTAGGGAGAATGCGGGACTCTTATCATATAAATAGGAGACTTGAGTGGAAACGAAAGGAAGGCCTGATACCCTTTCGCTATGAAGCTAAAAGGAAGTGCTGACTCAGTGATCGAATTTTTCATGCAAGTAAATGAGGTAAGAAATAACTGATGGTGGAAATGATGTTGTTTTCTAGCAACGCAAACCGACCAACCCCAAACATGGACTCACACCTTATGTTTACACACACTCTCACCCACACACCCACACCCACACACCCACACACCCACACACCGCGCGCTCGTAGGCAAACACACACACACTATGAAATATTGAAACGAAAATAGAGTACAACAATTTGCAAGGATATTGTTATAAATGGCTAAATAATGTATCTATATTAATACAAAAAACGAGATAAAAAAGACAGAAATGCCAATTACAGTTATGGTTTATTAGCAGGCGATCAATGTTGGTATCCCACTGGCAGACTAGAAAAGAGCTAGGAAATTCCTGACAATAGCTATAACGCTTTACTCACTTTTATTATCATTTAGTTGAACTATTTGTAGGAATACAATTGTTAGTGACACATTGAAATCTATTCAGAACAGTGTTGACAGTGTCTACAAGCTGACCATCATTTCGTGTCATATCATGAACGCATAACCATAAGGTTTGTCTGTGCCAACAAAAGGAATTTATTGGCGATAGACACCATAAGTCCGGATTGTCATTCCTACTGAACACTTCACAGTATCATAATGATAACAGATCGCACAAGGGATACACATAACATACTTGCATATTTCGTATTACATTATAATTTGTTAAATTGTAGATTCAAAAATACACACTCCCATGTACAGAGTCACACCGCTGATTCTTTATATATAATTGATTCATATTATAGATTCACTTCACAAAAACACGTATTTCATATACGCATTACAAATTGACATTAGGTTTACATAAACCATGTTCATATCACATATTTGAAAGTTATTATTGATCATATCAGCAAATAACATATGTGTAAGGTACGTAATTTCAATGCTACCGTCTAATTATTACTTGCATACTTGTACTTATCTTTTATTTTCCTGTTTACAATCGTTGTCATGAGTAGACAGTCTTTATAAGTAGTGCTCACATATTTGTATATTGTGTAGTGTTGTTTAAACAGGTGCTCATTGTAAAATACTCACGTTTTGTACATTACCAAATGTCGTTTTAGTTCAATAGACAATCATTGTAATCATTGTAAACAGTGCAATTTGATTTGTATAGACGTCGGTTTGAAAGCTATTCAGTTCATTCTAACGATACGACAGATAGTGGAGACAATCTGGTGGACTTTTTAGGCTTGCTATCCCATCCAGACACTTATCTGATTAACGTAGAGATTAAAAGTCAAGAGAGCCCCGCACTATATCGATAAATACGCTCACATGCTAAGCAGAATGACATCCCATAATACTCCATAATCTCTTAATTAGTAAAGTTGATTGCAACAAATATTGTTTTCGTCAATAAATCCTCCAAATAGAACCTGAATCTAACTTGTATTAATTTCTCCCCTTCTTAGCGCCATATAACATGCTGCCATTTTACTCAAATATCTTCTGATTTACCTTTTTCTGTGTACATATGTACTTATTTTACCGATATATGATAAACTACCTTCATTTTTTTAGCGGATATATGTGACGACCTTCCGGTATGGCCTGTGAGGAAGAACTGACAACTTTACTCCTCCATATTGGAGAGGATCTTGTTGAAGGTAAAATTAAAAAATAAAACATAAGGGCAAAAACAATTCGGACTTTGGGAAAGTTCAGGTAGTTGAACGTTAACCAAGTTGATCGTTTTATGGCCAGGACCCAATATTGCCTCTTCAGCCTCAAAGCATGTAAACTGTCAATGCTTATAATACATATTGACATTATTTATACAAATTTCTTTCTCTCAGCTCTGACTGAGCGTAGTTATTTTCGGATTAAATCACAATCAGTGATGTCTGCTCTGAAAAGCTGACACAATTCAACACAGATTCGAAATACAAGATAGCCACTTAGATAGTCCTCTGGTTAGTTTCAACGTTTTTGGCATTACTTTTAACTCTACCAGATTTATTTTGATCACGGCCATACAAATATTCCTTTCATTCCTTTCAATTTTTGAGAAATCTGTAAGAGCCATCATTATCTCAATTGCCTTAATGTATTTTTCAGATAAAAACTGAAACATGGGAATAATACATGACTAACTGGTCTCTTTTTCATAATTGTAGCATCATTTTTGGGTTCCAGACATTTTTTTTGAACATTTTATATAATACATCCAGCCACTCTCCAAGGGGGAAGTATAAAGCTGTATATTTATATGTGAATTGGTCTGAGTAACTAATATTCATGAAAGGTAATCGTAAGTTCTCCTAGTCTTCATATTACATTTAGTCAGGTCTCCTTATTTTTTAAATGAAGAAGAAATAATAATGACTTTTTGACATGAGAATTAATCTGTCCCAAGAAAACATACTTTAAGATTAATCTTAATGTTGATTTTATATCGATATCAACAAAACTTACTATACAGCATATTTTTCTATCAATATGTATTCTGGGAATATAAATCGATATGTATTGACGTGCTTAGTTCCTTTTGTCTGTGGTATTTATAGGAAATGTGAGAGAACTACTTTATCTGATTGGAGACGGTATACCTAAATCTGAGAAGGAGCGGATTTCAACTGGAAGAGAGTTGATGGACATGTTAATAAAGAAGCATCTTGTCGATAGTAATCGACTGGAACGCTTAAAATCACTCTTGTCAGGTATTGATCGGGAGGATCTGAAAGTTCAGCTGGAACCTTTTGAGCAGAAAATTAAAAGCATCAATACAGGTAAAGTGGTAAATTCATAAAAAAAAAATCATGATTTTCAATCTCTGTTATGTTTACCCTCGGGGACTATCATTCAATGTTACCTTTTCCACTAATTTTAGATGATTGTAGCTAGATATCTATACCTATGTTGAATTAAAAAGAAGCCTTATATGGGTAAAAACCAGCACTACAATATCATGTTTTTCCTTTGACATAGAAAATGATGTGTGCATAAAGATTTGTTCATTACCGTACACTTTTATGTATATCAGGTAGAGCTATTTCATATTGAATAACTGTTGTTTGTAGTAAACCGTTTCCCCAACATACTTAGTTATATACATACTAAGCGTTATACATTATATAACATCGTGACATGTTCTATATAAGCACTACTGTGTGTACGGAATTTCCCTTTTCTGACAGCTAAGCACAGCTTGACACTAAATGGACTGGTACCCAACTTTATTAAGACTTCGCAATGCATTGAAGTCGAAGAACGTTTGAAAAATGAACAACTGGCCATCCTTACAGGTATATATGGATTCTTAAGCATATCTTACTTAGACAAGAATACGTTTACCGGTCAAGCGTTTTACATTTTTAATATTATATAATATAAACTTTAATTAGTTTACAACAATAATGAAACAAGCTATATAACTTATATTGATCACTCTTATTGGCCTGGATGTTAGCGCCCATAATGTGGGAGGAATCCGGAGTATCCGGAGAAAAACCCACCTGGTCGGGCAGGTGACCTCGTACCTTTTCACATCTTATCGGGGAATCGAGCCCCGGCCACCTTGGTGAAAGGCGAGTGCATTATGCACTGCGCCACCCGACCATCCTAAATTATTTTACATTTTTCTCACATTTGGCTCTTCTGTACATTAAAACACTGAGTGCATCTACGAATAAAATATCATAGTGCCTGTTCTGTACTTTTCATTCCAAACACATATATATATATATTAATTTCTTAAATATACTTGTAGGAATATCTGCTTCGGGAAAATCCCAAATCTGCATTTGGTATGCCTCAGAATTTCAAAAGAATGCTAAGCACACAGCATACAAACTCATGTGCCAGAATGAAGATGACCTGCTAACGAGCATGAGAAGTTTCCTGGAATTCTTGGGGATGAAATTTGAACGACAGAAAGAAGCAAAAGATGTCTACATTAAACACATGGCGGAAGTTGTAAAGTCGTTGACTGAAAGTGGAAACAAGACTGGGCAACACTACCTTTTCATCTTTGATGACGTCACTGAAACAACGTGTAAAGTAGTCGAACTCATCATCCATTCTTTTCGTGAAGCGCAAAACGTGAAAATAATATGCTCAACCAGCTACTCAAAGTTCTATGAGCAGTGTACTGAAAGGAATGTTTTTGTGAAAGTAAAAGGAGTTTCACAAGCTGAGGCCTTGCAGTTCTTTAAGGAGCACGTTAAGATGAACAACTCCCAAGATAACATTCAGGCCTTAGCTATCAAAATGGGATATCTTCCATATGGCTTAGTTCTCGCCAACTCCTATATTTTCACAACTGGGGTGTCAGTGAAGAAGTACGTAGAACTACTGACGAGAAAGGACTTTCTCAGAAAAGTTGAACAGTTGACAGCAGGCACGGCGCAGGAATACGACAAAGGTCTTGTATCAGCACAGATGCTGACCGTTGATAAAGTGGAATCGTCGTCAGTACATATTAAATCACTGCTGAATTTCATACCTTTTCTCCACCACAACGAAATTCCAACAAGGCTCCTGAGAAAACTACTTCCAGAAAACATTGATGACAGAGACAAAGACATTGTTATCTTAGACTTTATAGCAAACGTTAAGAAGTACTGTATTGGTGAAATTGAGTCAACTGACCAGACAGAGACCATCTCTATTCATGCAGTAACAGCTTTGGTCTTAGAACATCGGTTGCCCTTAGAAGAACAGGAATCTTCCATTAAGGCATTGCTCTGCTTCTTTTGCAAAAATATCAGTATAGATTGCAGACTTCATCTCACTTTTACAAGCAACATGGAATTCCAACCTCATGCTTCCAAAGCTGCATTACGAGCTGTTGAGATGGAATCATCCAAAACAAAGGACTGCACGTTTCTCCTATGCGCTCTTCACGCTGCCATTGGGGTGACTTTTCGAGTCGGCGGTGTAGAGAGCCTGTTAGCAGACGAGAATCTGAACAAAGCAAAGGCGCTTTGTTTTCAGCTCATCAATGAAAATGACCCCGAATCATACATGCTTACAGCAGAAGAGCGCGATTCACTGGAAAACACAGAATATGTTGATGAAAGTAAGAAAACATTTCGCCGTGAAGACTTGTTTCAAGTATTTCTTCAGGAGACAATGAAAAACGAGCAGAAGGGAATGACTAGTCGAAAAACAGAGCTAGAAAATGAACGAGAAAAATGTCGTCAAAATGCTAGAGCAAAGGATTCTAAAGCAGAAACGTTGTACAAGCGTCTTGTCGAAGTTCCGCAACAACTTACAAAGGGCTTTATAGCTGACATTGTTTTAAAAACAGAGAGAAGTGAACCTGACTTAGCGCATCTGGTAGAAGTTGCTGGTTTTACTGGAACACTGAAAGAGGTGGATGAGCGTAAGCGAGGTCGACTGAGCAAGGAACTTTATGATAAGTTACTCACACAAAACCTAGCGATAAACCGCGATCAGCTAGGCTCAATATGCGTGGTTGAATTGATGGTGATAATACTATACAATAACGGCAGACACCATTACTATCAATGTCAATCAGAGCAACAGCTATTTCTTGTGTGCTGGAATGAGCTCAGACTTGCGTATTTGCTCGGCGAGTTATTGCAAGAGCACTATTCAGACTTTCCCTCTGTTCAAAGTCTCATCACTAGGAGAAACGGCATTTTGTATCATTGTCTGCTGAGTAATCAACAGACCAATGAATCAGGAGAAGAGAGTGGTATTGTCCTGGACAAAATCATTCGCCAATATGAAAAGATGTTGGGCGCTGAAAAATCTGAAAAATACTTTGAGTACGGAATCATCAAAGTGAGTCATCACCAACGTCTACATCATGACGCCATGTGCTTGAAGCTCCTTCTCAAGTGTTACACTAACCGGATGAAAGACGGTCCCGAAAAAGATCAGCATTATGAGGATGGTAAGAAACATGCCAATAAACTGGAAGAACTTCTAAAAGATAAACGCATGTGCCGGTGGCTGGCTGTTCCAGGATTTCATGTCCAAATAGCACGATTCTTCTTTGAACATGAAATGGAAAAGGCAATCATACATTTTAAGCGTGCTGTTGAGCTGGAAGAAGAGTATAGTTTACAAAGGTTGTCACATTTCAAACTCCAAGGTCAATTCGGACTCATCGAGTGTTACCTAAGTCGTAAAGAAGGTTCTGATCTCGAGGACGCCCGAGGCATTTGTGAACTGCTAAAACGTTCCCTCCACGAATCTAACTTCCAAAGAAGTTATCATAAAGTAGTCAAGTACTTGGAAGATATCAGTAATCATCAGAGGGATATCAATACAGGCATGGGAGAGTCAACATTGACATCCAAGAGAAATTTATCCCACGAGAACCAAACCATCATATATGAGAGAGCTAGCAAGAGAAAACCGGACGCCTGGAAATATCTGCAGAAGAGCAATGATTTATAGATTCACCTAGCTATCTCATAGATATACCAAATATCGATACATAATACTGAGAAACCATTGAACACCGAGCAGGAATTGACAATTATTGTGACGAGTATTAGAGTATAAAGATAAGAACTATTTTCAAAACTATTATAACTAGCAAGTATTGGCGAATGTTTTGACGAGTATTAGAGCATAAAGATAAGAACTATTATCAAAACTGTCATAACTATCAAGAATTGACAATTGTTTGGACGAGTATTAGTGAACAAATACAAAAAACACCAAAAAGGATTAGAAAAAATGATAGGTATGGTGTGAAAAAGTCTTTACTCTTAGGGGAAATTTTGAATCAGGCCCTTTTCATCACAAGTCCTCACCACAATTGTATCTGAAATGATTATTTACTACCTATACTCATTTTTTAAGCAATTAGAGTGTGGAATTTGGCCATCGAAATTATTCTGTAATACAAAAGCGATTTTTTTTTTCGTATTGAACTGCAGAGAAGGTTAATGTGTGTGCTTGCTTCTTTCTGTTTTGTTACTTTTATACTTTGAATGCCTCACTCCCTATCAAGGTGTTAATGATACAATATTCTGCCGTTTGTAGTTTGTGCGTGCATATTTGATGAATATTTTAGTTTAATGCCATATATTGAGATTTTTGTTTAGTACAACATATTACACAACGGTACTAAATTACAACTCAATGTTGTAAAAAGCAATATAAGACTATCAAAGTTAGTTAATTGAACAATCGGTTTAAATGCTTTTTCGCGAACTAAATGTGTGAAATAATAATTCTTTATATGTAGCGTAGTCACATAATAAAATTTGATGCCATAGCATTAAATGTTCGGAAGGGTCGTAAGTGCCACCGAAATCGTTTTATATCAAATTCTGAATAAAAACACAATATTACACCTACTGACACAAATTCTGGAACTGAATACGACGTCACAGTAGTAAAAGGTCGAACTGACATATTTTTATTACGTTATGGTGCGTTATGGAAAAATGGTATTTCATGAAGTGAAAGTGGTTGTATCCGTCACTAACCACCTTTGATACAAAAAATATTTCTTAGCATTAATAAATCGTATGTAGCAAATGCGACCCACTTTTCAGCAATGAAATGAAATAATAGTTTTGTCAAATATTATAGCTGCATGCTCTTGTCATTTATAACTTTTTATGTCAATCCCATTAATTAGATTTATTCATGAGGTGGAAATTATCAAAATAATAAGTCAAAGTTGTGTGTTGTTGCTAAATACACTTATGCAGACATATCAAAATTTTGATATATAAGTGACATTCACATTATAAAAAAAACAACCACTTTCATTGAGAATATCTCAAAACAGAAAATATTGCGGTTTTAAAATGGATGTTAAAATATGTGACATATTTTCTCCTCGTTACTATTACGTAAAATAATGTCAGTGGAACGACTCCACGATGCGCTTAGTGTACATGATAAAAACTGTCGACGTTCATTTCGAACAAAAAATAATTGTTCTTATATATATATTTATCTCACTTTTAAAATTTAATATTCAATCTATAATTCCGACTTACTAACTGTGCTGATATGAACAGCTATATCTGCAAATATTTTATATATTTCAGACGCTTTTATGAAAAATAGAATGTCTAACCCCCTAGGGGAATCTCAGCCGGCTGTTTGGCAACTTCTGAATCTTTCCCCGAAGGTTTCTATTCCCAATCTCACCTGTAGGGGGGAAATGCTATTTTTTCTCTTTACCTGTTAACTCATCGTGTATCTTATACATTATGTAATGTTAACGTTACAGGCTAAATTCACGGTTGACGTGACGTTAATGTATTGTTGACGTGACGTCATTGCTTTGTTGTCTTGCATAATATCATACAATTGTTATGAATGGGGTAATCCCCCATCTCAACCATAGGGTAGAATAAGGATTTCCTTTAACCTGGACAGTTGTATCCACATTTTTAACGGTGTAAGATATCCTTTTCTCCCACCTTTCACAGTTGTGTCTCCCATTTTAGCCGGGAAAGTTCAGCTTGTCACCCCCTAGGAAGAGATAGACTTTGTGTTGATTAGCACGTGTACCACTGGTAATTGTGACGCCATTAAAACTGAATGACGATATTCATACCCCACATGTATTTTTGTTTACAAACAGACTGAAATAATAGTATGGAGAAAAATAATCTTCCCCTACCTTGCGGGTGTAACAGAGAAATCCTCAACCCTCGGGGTGATTTGTTTTGGTTGTCTTACCCTCGGCAGAGCCTCGGGTTCGACAACCAATTAACATCAACCCTCGGGTTGGCGATTTCTCTGTCACACCGTCAAAGTAAGGGAATATTCTATTAAGCTCAACCCTCTGGGAAAGATTCTTAAGTTGCCAAACATTAGTCTTACCCTGGGGTTCGGACAAGGGGAATCCCCTATTCATGACAATGGTATTACGTCACGTCAACAATCCATCAATGTAATGGCAATTTAGCCAATAACGTTAGCATTACACTATGTATATGATACATTGTGAGAACAGGGTTAGAGAAAAAGAAAAAATTACCCCTTTTAGGGTGCGATATGAGAATTTCAGCAAAACCTGTACAAAATTAATTAGCATCCCTAGTTTCCACAAGCTAATTTGCTTAAATGTCATTCAAATGTTATCAAACTTTGTATTCATGTACAATATACAAAGACTGAGCCTAACTTTGAAGTTTAGACATATATGCATATACTTGTTTAGCGTACTAATATTATGTCCAGATTTTTCTGGAACTCGGTCAATATTTTATATCATAGATAGACAAATGCTGAGTTTAAAGTTGAGCAAATCCGGTGCATAATACATAATCATACTCTTGATTCATTGGATTGAAAACCCTCTGGAATCATAATCTATTGTAGACACTGAGATCGAATGTGTGCGTTCCACACATGTCTATTGTACCAAAACATGTTATTTTGATTTTGGTCATATTTGGAACATTAAATGGATTGTTTGTATTAAAGATTTAAAAAAAAAAAAATCAAACATATTTTGAAATAATAATAAATATCAAGCTGACCTTTTTGTTTTTGGTTTTGTTTTTTATTTTCTTTATTTTGCCAATCTTAACAATAACTGATTCATTAATATTCCAAAGCATATTTGAACTTTTTGTTGTCCTCGCTATTTTTTCAAAGTATTTCACTTATATTATGTTAATTTGCACATTACAGATGTGGTGTATTGGTAGTAATTTCATCATATGCAAAATGTAATGCTTTTTTCTCTTGATTCAGTTTTTGTTATTTTCTTAAATACAATGATTTTTCAGATTAACAATTTTTCATTCTGATTTTGTATCTACAGAACTTAACTCAAGAATCTTTAAAAAGGCGGGATTTTTTACTCAATGCTATATTAGCTTATATTTATGTCAACTTTTACACTTAAATATTTTAGAATATATGTAAATTGGACTATTGAATTTTAATGCTACTCTAAATGCATGAACTTTTGTGCATTCTGTTATAATTTTAGATATGTATCTTTGATAAATGTTTCATAAGTCTTATATTTTTTTTTATTATCAACCATGTATTTTATCACTTACCATGTTTTTCTACCAAGAGGATCCGGTGGTAGATTAGCCTCGGCTAAACACGTTCTTCTATTCTCATTTAATAAACTGTATTATTATTAATATTACGTAAAATATTATAGGGTAGATTTTCTGTGTGTGTTAACTTCGCAAGTCGCGTCATCATAACCTAGCATGGTGTATCAGTATCGGTATTATAAGTAGGCCTAACATTAAATTATAGATAATATAAATGTTCTCTTACTACAATTTGATCGTTTTTGCCACTTGTCCTATACAAAGATATCCACTCCATCCTTACTCCGTGTCATAACTAATTTGCTCTCATGGTTTTGTATGTATTTTCAAAGTTTATTTTAATGAAGTTTAGTTTGAAGGTGTTTTCTCGTCTTTAACTCGTATCACCTGTTATCATGGTTATGTCAGTATAGCAGAAGAAGTGTAACAAGGTTATATATGATGGCTGAGGGGGAAATGTTTGACGCGTCAATGTGTTTTCTTGTACAACTTAGCAGTCGTCACTCTTTGTCGTGTTGTATATAAATGTCACGGAAAGCACCTGATATAGAAAAGTCTAGGGTATCACTGATTTCAAGTTAAAGAAAGAAAATACGATCACCATGATCAGTTTGTTCTGTTATTTAAAGAAAACACATCGTAGGTTTATCTAAAAGTGATATTATTTCATATTTTTAATCAATGGTTTGTCATTTAATATTACAACATTAATTTTAAATTGTTCGCATTCCTAAGTTTGCCGATTATTTGAATAAACTAAATATTTATTTAATCAAATTGTTTCATGATTATTTGAAAATTCATTCAATGCCATTGAACATTCTGTTCGTTTTATCATAACTATCATCTTTTTTTCTGTATTTCAATCGATATATTTGCCTGATAAAGGTTAAAATGTATCATCAATTTTGAAGTGTCACTAAACAGTTTATTTTTTTATTAAAAGAAGCATTGAGGACTAGGTTAATGGTTAATAAACTGTTTTTATCTTACAACAATTATGAACAAGTTATTGCAACTGATAATAATCTCTCATGTTGGCCCAGAAGTGAACGCGGAGGTCCTAATGTGGGAGAAAACTGGATTACCTAGAGAAAACTCACTTGATCGGGCACGTAACACAATACTTTTTCATTGACGATCAGGGGATTCGAACCCCGGCCGTGTTGGTTAAAGGCGAGTACGCATTCAGCTGCGCCATCCGACCACCCGGTGGATGTTATTGACAGTACAAGTATTGTAGCAGCAGAGGTAGTGGTTGAAGTTACGTGATTTATAATACAAAATTTACATACTAAGACATATATTCTATTACGAGTTTATTAAGTGCCATATAATTACTGCCTTGTCTTGAACATGGTAAGATTATGTCTAGAGGACCTAACACTCGTGTTCGTGTAATAGCGAATTAATTAAACTCTTTCATTTATTTCATATGTAAACATGCCTTCATAATTGTTCTCATAACGTCTCCTCTATTAAGGGACGACTGATGAAAGGGCGCATTACATAAATTTATTTTGGAGCTCGCTGCGTCCCCAAAAAAGTTCCAGAAGCTTCCCCTTTAGAATCTTATAAGTGAACTAATAATTCTTAGGGTTCCATTTCATTAAAATTTGGTCCGGTGTCATGGATAAATGCCACTTTTGAGTTTATGTCTTTAATGTCACTTTAGACAAGTAAATACAAAAAGTTGACATTTAATACATTTATTTAAATACCTCATGGAAGTCGCCGGGATAACAGCACTAGGCAACAATCATTGATGAAACAAACCGACACACCAATTAAATCTGACGCATTCATATTTACTTTACACAGTAAGAAAATGGTCACAATTTATTTGGGTGACATTGAAGTATAATTGAACTAAAAATAAAACGATAGGTAAGCCCAACCCCATCATCGGCGTGTCATCACTTAGAGTCAAATTTGTGATCCTCCAATGCTTACGTTGCCTTATTATATAAATTGTAGTTAAAGCTGGAGTTTGAATTGAAGTTCTGTTCTCACTTCGGTCCTCGCCTGTTCTTTTTGTTCTGTTGTTTGAATGTTTCCTTATCTAGCGAAATAGACGTGACCATTTTTGTTATTTCTTATTATGAATCTGTAATTGCAATGGCAAATGGCAAATGGTGTGACAACTTGTATCAAAGGGGTGAAATGTATGTACATGTATACAAAATACAAATGAATCCATACAACATCAGATTAAAGTGTTGGAAAAGACAAAGGAAATCAGACCAATCTATATATTTATATTATGCGGATAAAACCAAACGAATGAGTGACAGGTGCTTGAGCCCTTATGAATAAACTATAATCTAAATAGTTATGGTAAATGGAATTGATATATGTATAAACGATTTACTATGTTTATTGTGACATTTAGGACCTATGGTTCAGCAGCAGTTCTGTCTCTGTCCCTCTGTGTCTCTTTTCCTCACTCCAGCCCTTCTGTCTCTATCCCTGTCTCTCTCTCCCACACTTCAGCCCTTCTGTCTCTGTCCCTCTGTGTCCCTTTTCCTCACTCTAGCCCTTCTGTTCCTGTCCCACTGTGTCTCTTTTCCTCACTCCAGCCCTTTTGTCTCTGTCCCTGTCTCTCTCTCTCTCCCACACTCAAGCCCTTCTGTCTCTGTCCCTCTGTGTCTCTTTCCCTCACTCAAGCCCTTCTGTCTCTGTCCCTCTGTGTCTGTTTTCCTCACTCCAGCCCTTCTGTCTCTGTCCCTCTGTGTCTCTTTCCCTCACTCAAGCCCTTCTGTCTCTGTCCCTGTCTCTCTCTCCCACGCTCCAGCCCTTCTGTCTCTGTCCCTGTCTCTCTCTCTCCCCCACTCAAGCCCTTCTGTCTCTGTCCCTGTCTCTCTCTCCCACCCTCCAGCCCTTCTGTCTCTGTCCCTCTGTGTCTGTTTTCCTCACCCCAGCCCTTCTGTCTCTGTCCCTGTCTCTCTCTCTCCCACCCTCCAGCCCTTCTGTCTCTGTCCCTCTGTGTCCCTTTTCCTCACTCTAGCCCTTCTGTTCCTGTCCCACTGTGTCTCTTTTCCTCACTCCAGCCCCTCTGTCTCTATCCCTGTCTCTCTCTCTCCCACACTCAAGCCCTTCTGTCTCTGTCCCTCTGTGTCTCTTTTCCTCACTCAAGCCCTTCTGTCTTTGTCCCTCTGTGTCTCTTTTCCTCACTCCAGCCCTTTTGTCTCTGTCCCTGTCTCTCTCTCTCCCACCCTCCAGCCCTTCTGTCTCTGTCCCTGTCTCTCTCTCCCACACTCCACCCCTTCTGTCTCTGTCCCTCTGTGTCCCTTTTCCTCACTCCAGCCCCTCTGTCTCTATCCCTGTCTCTCTCTCCCACACTCAAGCCCTTCTGTCTCTGTCCCTCTGTGTCTCTTTTCCTCGCTCCAGCCCTTCTGTCTCTGTCCCACACTCCAGCCCTTCTGTCTCTGTCCCCGTCTCTCTCTCCCACACTTCAGCCCTTCTGTCTCTGTCCTTCTGTGTCCCTTTTCCTCACTCCAGCCCCTCTGGCTCTATCCCTGTCTCTCTCTCCCACACTCACGCCCTTCTGTCTCTGTCCCTCTGTGTCTCTTTTCCTCACTCCAGCCCTTCTGTCTCTGTCCCTGTCCCTCTCCCACACTCTAGCCCTTCTGTCTCTGTCCCTCTTAGTCTCTTTCTCCCTCACTCCAGCCCTTCTGTCTCTGTCCCACACTCCAGCCCTTCTGTCTGTCTGTCTGTCTCTCTCTCTCTCTCTGTCTGTCTCTCTCTCTCTCTCTGTCTCTCTGTCTCTCTCTCTCTCTCTCTCTGTCTGTCTGTCTCTCTCTCTCTCTCTCTCTCTCTGTCTCTCTGTCTCTCTCTCTCTCTCTCTCTCTCTCTCTCTCTCTCTCTTCTAAAATGACGTTTATTTGTTTTGTTTCTTGTATGATCATGTCGGATTAAAAATTGATATATTGTTATCGTACATTGTAATGGACAGTTAAAAAGAGAAAATCTGGTAGAATGCTAATATCTGATTTCTTGTTTTGTGACGCATCAAATTAACGGAATTGTTTGCATGTATTGTGTGATTAAATATGCCTCCTCTATCAGGTGGTATCCCTTAAAGGGAAACAACTCCTGCAAACCCCATCGCGATTAAAGCTAAGACCGACCTCAAAAGTTGCTACAATGTTTAAATTTCACAAAAACATTTCTTGACAATTATCGGTGCCAAACAATCTTCGTTTCCACAGGGAAAACTTTTTGTCTGAAACGTTTTTAAGGTAGTATAAGAAAAAATTCGGTCTCTAGTTAGTTTAGATCATTCACTGACGTATACACAGCATACACTACGGGTAATTTAAGCCCCATATACTGACATATGTGGGTGTATGTGCTACCCTCTGCTATGCATGGATAAAGAAAGTAAATACCACGGAATTTACTAGCCACAGGAAATCCAGGTTTCCGATTTGTCACCGAAGCTTAACTGATTTGATTGAAAAACGAAAGTAAGTGAAAACCAGGACAATGTTATACCTCTCGATAGTTTCCTGAGGCTGGGCGTGAATGATGTCGGCCAGTTTTGTGAGCATTTGGCTGGGTCAAGATGTTGTCACTCATACGTGCACACCTACATTTGACTTTATTTCTCAAACAAAACACGATTGCATTCACGAATTATGACGCTTAAACTTTTCTGGAGATTATTGCCAGGGCCGGATTAACAGATGGCGCTGCTGCTTCTGTTGATTCTGTGATCAGATAGAAGAAAGTAAAGAGGAAGTCATGGAAACAGGAAGTGGACTGGTATAATCACTGAGATACAAATCTACCATCACGTAAGTTTGTGTTTTGTACGTATATTGTAATGTTGTCCCACACGTAAGTTTGTGTTTTGTACGTGTGTACTGTAACTGGACATTACTGTTCATTATCAGCATTCATCTACAGAAGTGTGTCGGTGACAGTTTGATATAGACAACCACTCACATGGAACGTACTTATCGAATCGTGTGGTTAACGACACTCACACACAAACCAATAGCATGTACAGTCAACATAGATAATACCATTTAGTTAATACTGAGCCCCTCGCTCCTCTTCCCTTACCGACACACCCACCCATACACACATCATTTCTGAAAGCCTAAGATCTCCTGAACTATACCAGCTGTTTTATTAAGCGCAAGTGTACAACACATAAAATGCAGATACAGGTTTCTGAGGTGCCATATTGGAATTTCACAGTTAAAGTTGTGATCGCTAATTCTCAGAAAATACTGCAGGGAACTTTATAGAATCTGATACTTAGGTAGCCCTTGGTTCGTTGTGGTACACATTTCATTTTCAGCTTGGTTGGAAAGGACACGGCCACGAAGTAGACCCATTTTTACATTTTACATATAAAGCTTGAGCTGAAGAAAGTATTGGTTGCCTGAATTCAGAAATCCCTCTTTTGTTTTTATATTCTGTAGTCAATAGGTAAAACGACAATCATGTACACACTTGACATACATGATGAAAAAGTGTATTAAATCATTTCTTAATAACTGCAAACAGTATATGACACTCCGTAAAAGGCGATAAAGAGAACAATAGAGTTCTGTAGTTGTAACTTGCTATATTTGATATGAGCACAGGTAAACAAAGGTCAAAGTTTAACCTCGCGCTCGGGTAGTCTTAAAACATCTGATGTGCTCAGCATTTTTGTTATCATCGTTATATAACGACCCTATCTAATCAGAGGGAAAAGACTCTGACGCACCAGGAAGGCACACACTTTTAACACACTCTGGAGAGTGTAGATGCAGCCTTACTAAATTGCTAACCACGTAATCTCCATTGTAACATCCTTATGTGTCCATGTGTGCATATGTGTAATTGCGCAGGCTGTAGATACATACTGACTAAAGACTCATGTTGTCAACAGCTGATTTATTTTTTAAAATCATTATAACCCACCTGGCCCATATCATCTCATACAGCCTCTAACGGTTTTCCCACTCCCAACTCAATGGGTAAACATGCTAGGAGTTATTAAACATTTTTAGTTATCCACAAATAGTTAACGCCCTGATCCCAGTTACTCTAGGATTCTTTAGTGAATATTTTAAATTATGAATATTAATAGAATCATTCACCCCCTTTGGGGTGAGATAGGGGGAGATAGGGGAATCTCAACCCGAGGGGGAAGATTCTTATGTTTGACAACTTAAGAATCTTTCCCCGAGGGTTGAGATTCCCCTATCTTACCCACAAGGGGGTGAATGATTCTTTTTCTCTTACCCTGTTTTCCCCAATGTGTATCATATACACAATGTAATGATAACGTTACATGCTAAATTCAGGGTTGACGTGACGTTGATGGATTGTTGACGTGACGTCATTGTATTGTTGCAGTGACGTCATACCATTGTTATAAATAGGAGAATCCCCCCGTGTCAACCCTAGGGCGGAGACAGATAAATCTAGCACCGGCAAAACGGGAGATAAATCTGTCACGTGTGGGAGAAAGCAAAATAAACAACACCCGATATCATTACAGTGCTATAGATTGGTTTAGATAAATGAAATAGTTGTGTTTGCTTTGTAAACCATTATTTCTTATTGGTACTTATTTGATTTTTAGTTCTCTGGGCTACTTGTAATCGTATCGGTGATATAATTATGCATTTGTGGGAGGAGATACAATTGTTGTTCTATCTTCTTGAAAATGCACTCAAAGTTAATGAGTACTATTGTAATTAAATAAAATGTGAATTTTGACATGCTAAAAGTAGCACACACGCCAATTCACAGGGTGAGTATAATAACTCGTAGCAACCACTACACTGTGTAGGTATACGTGAGTCCAGAGAGGTGTATATATATACGGCTAAACAGGAAGCGGGGCATCCGTGTATTACAGGCACATAAAAATATGTCATTGTTAAATTGTATAACAGAATTGATGCAAGGTCTCTTGTTTCCGGGACCTGACAACAGGATTCTACAGGTTCAAGCACTTTAGTCATATGCCCAGAGTACTACGTGGCACTTGGCCTCTTGTTTCTATAACTAAAGAGTAAAGTGTATCAACATTTGAGGGTAAAGTGTATCAACATTTGAGGGTAAAGTGTATCAACATTTGAGCAACAGGGGCCTGGACATTATTCCAGTTTTGTGAATTATGACGTCACTTAACAAAACTATTAACAGCATATCGATGTGGATATAGAGGCAGCAATGCCTGCGTCCACTAATATCCTATAAAATCCTATTTAAAAAATAAGATCCGTCGTCTTTCTCTATTGTAAAGTAATGATTCATGTCAATTGCTTCTCTGAAACATGAATAATATATTTCCATTAAAAAGATGTTCTAGATTATCTAGATATAATACGAACATTAGATGAGAAAAGGACTTCCAAATTCATGATGGTGGGTTATAATGTTAAAACACAGTTGTGACATCATCCTTTGTTCACATTGTACATTATATATATATAGTAGAACGTACAACGAAATACCTGTAGCTGTCCGTTATTAGACCGTAGCTGTTCATTATTATGTTTAATAATGTACAACTACTGGCCTGTTGATGGACAGTTACAGGTAACGAAATTAATTATAAGCACCAGCAAATTTTAGAAAAAAAATCAACAATCTATTAACAACATATGGCTTTACTATATATATGTACATTAAAATATAATGAAATTTAACAATAGCATACAATACATTGAAATACCACAGATAGTCATATTTGATCCAGAAATAATCCAGCTGCCCAAATCACTTTTGAATTTTATTGAGCAAAAAATAAATAAATCCAACAGGATGCTGTAAAACTTACTTGAAAACGGAACACAGTAATCGAACTATTATTTTAAAATATGAATATTGATGGAATAGAAATTCAGGAAAAATCCAACAGATCTTCACACACAATGATCCATACTTGGAGGTAGAATTATTTAACGGCAACCAGTGTTGGTTTAGGTCATACTTGAGGTCTGAATCGATTTTCCCTCTGCTTCAGGAATTTTTTCTATTTTATTTTCTCATGATGCATGCAACTTAAGTGCCATTTTGATAAACTTTCACTTTTGTTCAATGTGTTGTGTAAATCAATATGTCTCGACATTAAAATTTTTGATCAAAATGATGTTGAAAGTAATATTGTCGCCTCCTGAGAAACACATGTTCCTGCTTCCAATGACTAAACTGGACTTACTGGTAAATACCCAGGATTCACTATATCTGTATTTGGACATGAAAATCATGTGCAATTCCAAATATAGTAACTCTACCTGTACCTGTCCAGTAGGTTAACAATATGCATTCATGCATAAATGACCATAGCTCATCCTGCATAAACACCAATGCCTGGTCATTGTTTACTTCATTACCGGTACATTATACACTGTATTTATTTTACAACAATTATGAAATAAGTTATTTCAACTTATATTTATCACTCATTGTTCAGTAGCTGTCCACTCTTAAATACAATGGGGTGATGTGTTTTAAGTAGAAGAAAAGCCTCAAACTGTCGATTCTGTGAGAGAATGGACAGATCTCGGTCCTACGGGCCTCGATCAGTGTATTCCCTCACAGAATGGACAGATCTCGGTCCTACGGACCTCGATCAGTGTATTCCCTCACAGAATGGACAGATCTCGGTCCTACGGGCCCCGATCAGTGTATTCCCTCACAGAAGGGACAGATCTCGGTCCTACGGACCTCGATCAGTGTATTCCCTCACAGAATGGACAGATCTCGGTCCTACAGGCCCCGATCAGTGTATTCCCTCACAGAATGGACAGATCTCGGTCCTACGGGCCCCGATCAGTGTATTCCCTCACAGAATGGACAGATCTCGGTCCTACGGGCCCCGATCAGTGTATTCCCTCACAGAATGGACAGATCTCGGTCCTACGGGCCCCGATCAGTGTATTCCCTCACAGAATGGACAGATCTCGGTCCTATGGGCCCCGATCAGTGTATTCCCTCACAGAATGGACAGATCTCGTTCCTACGGGCCTCGATCAGAGATTCCCTCACAGAATGGACAGATCTCGGTCCTACGGGCCCCGATCAGCGTATTCCCTCACAGAATGGACAGATCTCGGTCCTTCGGGCCCCGATCAGTGTATTTCCTCACAGAATGGACAGATCTCGGTCCTACGGGCCCCGATCAGTGTATTCCTCACAGAATGGACAGATCTCGGTCCTACGGGCCCCGATCAGCGTATTCCCTCACAGAATGGACAGATCTCGGTCCTACGGGCCTCGATCAGAGATTCCCTCACAGAATGGACAGATCTCGGTCCTACGGCCCCCGATCAGTGTATTCCCTCACAGAATGGACAGAACTCGGTCCTACGGGCCCCGACCAGTGTTTTCCCTCACAGAATAGACTGTTTTCGGCCTTTCTTTCTTACATGATTTAGCTGTCCTTGATTAATTTTCGAATTTTAAAAGACACTCGTCGGTAAACATCGGGTCTTTATACAATTTGAGAGTTAACTAACTTAATTGAGTTCGATAAACATGATAGGCAGCCATCACTCGTATGGGAACGTATGTATACTACAATTAGGCAAGTAAAGTATACCAGTAAGGGTTAAGTGTCTTACTCAAGTACACAACCACGCCAATCGTGTTAACACAACAAATACACGTCAGGTTTACCGCGCGCATGCTCAGTCAAAACCAGTATTTAAACCCACTTGTGCCACCAAACACTTAAACTATTGTATTAACTTGCATACCATATATAATCATATATGTTTGTCGCTGTGAGCAATTTCCACGTATGTGTTAGGTACGTAAACTTGTACAGCCTAATTATTACGCTGGTCGTACGTGTAAGGAAGGTTCGTTGCAGTCGAGTAAAGATATATTGCTGCTTTAAGCCCTCATCAGAAAGCGAAAATGATCATATGATTTTATGCGTATTGACAACATTGTAAGTCCCATTTTTTTTTTGTAATTTCAGATGAGATACAGTTAATTGATGATGTGAAAAATGGAAGTGGTTCGGCATTTATCAAAACCACTAAAAGGGGTTATATTTTTTTGACAATTCGTCTTTTTGCTAATACTTATATGACGTTCTGAAGTGAACACACTTTTTTTATGATATCGGATGTAAAAAAAAATAGATTGCTAAATATCGATAGTTGACGAATTCAGGGTGTGTAATTTCAAAAACCAAACATAGCGCATATGCCATTTAGTTTGTCTAAAGCTGTCACAGGCCAATGATCCTATTTAAGGATAATTGGTCGGCGAGGTAGGACTATCAGTTTTCCTGTTTACGCCATTTTAACATAGTTAAACTGAACGGAACATAGAGTTAAAATTGGGACAAAATGACCTGCATTTGCTTAAGGTGTTAAGATTTCTTTTAGGATAAACCTGTATGTGCAGTTCGTGACTGTAGTTGCAGGACTTTTTCTACTATGGACTTAACATAATCCGAAATTCTAATGAAAAAAAACTCTAACATAGAAAATATCCACCAGGCAGAAAACATTTTATCACCACTGAATACATTACATTAATATAACCACACATGATATTACTTCATAACATATCGAACAGCAATATATATTACAGAACAATGACACCACACTTGCTATTAAACAAGATTTTAATCTTTTTACATGTTATCATTGGAAAGACAAGTATCCAGAGATTGAAGCAGCAATATATGTCCTGCTTGTAAAAGATACAAGCGACGAAGAGAGGATATTGACAAAATGTTGACACGAAACTGTACAAATGTTGGAACGATACACATGGTTCTTTTGCAAAAACTGGATGCCTTTACTTCGGATTACAAAAACAATAGAGCAGTAATTAAAGAATACACTTGTGCGAGTTTCCAAAATACGACAACATATATCATCTCTCTATAATCCCGTTACTTAAAGTTATGGCATCAACGACTTGGCCACAACACTTCCGACTTAGCCACAACACATCAGACTTGGCCACAACACATCAGACTTGGCCACAACACGTCCGACTTGGCCACAACACATAAGATGTGGCCACAACACGTCCGACTTGGCCACAACACCTCCGACTTGACCACAACACTTCCGACTTAGCCACAACACATAAGATGTGGCCACAACCCGTCCGACTTGGCCACAACACATCAGACTTGGCCACAACACATCCTACTTCATTGCAAGTTAGTCATGGTTTTAATTTCCTTTTTTCAAGTCAAAGTCAGCTTCAGTATTTGTTTGGAGACATAGCAAATCATTTATTGTTTAACTACGGGTATGGACTTATCTCAAGAACAAATTTACTCTTGGGGACACCTTGCCACACCACTTGCACCATGACCAGCGTTATTAACCTTTACACACATTTATTGTAATATCTTATTTAGTCCTTTTTGCCATCGTAGTTATGAAGTGGATTTTATTTATAAAATAGTGCACGTATCGTAAACTCTGCAACTTGATTTGTATTTACATCGTTTTACAATGATTATACTAAGTACGTCATTTTTACAACATAGGCAGTACGTCACCAACAATAGTGGAAACAAACAGTTTAAGCAAGCACGCTTCCTCATCTTGGAAACGTATCTGATTGACTTAGATATAAACAAGTCACATGCCACTCTAATGTTGACAAGCTTGCTGATATTATTGGCAGAATAACATCCCATAATATTCCATGAAAAGTGAAATTGATATCAATATATATAACGTCCCAAACAATATTTACAACCTTTCCTATTTTTTAAATTGAGATATCCTTCAAAATCAAACATGAAATAAGTTTCTTCTTCCTAGCTCCATAAAGTATGCTGACATAATACTCAACTTTCCTATCTGTTTTGCAACATATGTGCTTATATTACTCATATTATGATTGTTTTTTATTTTAGCAATTAACTGAGGACCTTTCGATATGGCATGTGATAAGGAACTGACTTCTTTACTCTTCCGTGTTGGAAATGATCTTGTTGAAGGTAAAACAATAAAAAAAGGCAAAAATTATTTCATTATTTCCGGTATTTGACATTTTTGACATCATGTTATCAAAATTTTCTCTCATGGCTCTGACCGATCGTTGTTAATTTTCGGATCAAATTACAATCAATGATGGCTACTCTGGGAATCTGAGTTATCCTCAACGCCCAGATAGCAATCTTAATTAAAGTTGCTATGATTGAGCCCTCCTGATCAGGCGTTTTTATGCTGTTTTAAAAAAAAAAAATTAAGATGGCCGCTCTATCAGGATATTTTTTTTGGTAAATATTCAATCTTTCATATCGATGTTTACCAAGCGTCCTTTTATTGTCCTTAATAAGTGATGATTAAAAGTAAAAATTTGCGTCAATAAGAAATCTGTGACAGTCACTACTGTTTCAAGTTATTTGTAAAGTCTTGTTTAATAGCAAATGAAACATGTGAGTAAAACAGGCCCGATTCGCCTCTTTATCTTAATTGTAGCATCTTATTTAATTTCCAGACAATTTTCTGAACACTTTCTATTATCAAAACAAAATGTTCAGTCATTTTCTCCAAGAGTATAGTATGAACCTGGATGTTTTATACGTGAATGCGACACGTCTGTGTTACTATAATAAAAAGAAATCACTAAGCAAAAACCTATCTTCGTCTTCCTTTATCATTTAAGCAGGTGAGATATTCTAGTGAAATATAAAAAAAAATAAAAAAAATCTCACAATGATTATGCTTTGAACTTAGCATTGAATCGGGTTGAAGGTTCAAAATGATCGTTCCGGTCGAAATTTATAGAATCTGCCATACAGTACATTTTTCTGGAAAAAATAACAATCGTTTTGTATTGTCGAGTTAATTTAATTTTGTTTGTGGTATTTGCAGAAGATGTGAAAAACCTACTATTTTTGATTGGAGACGATATACCTAATTCTGAAAAGGAGCAGATTTCAACAGGAATAGAGTTTATGACCATGTTAAGAAAGAAGAACCCTGTCGGAAGTGATCTCCTCGAACACTTAAAATCCTTTTTGTCGCAAATTCGTCGGGAAGATCTGAAAGTTCAGCTGGAGTCTTACGGACAGAAAGTTAAAAGCATCAATACAGGTAAAGTGGTATATTGACTTCATTAGGTATTTTACATCCTTCATGAATAACAATGTCTGTTATTTAATCTTTTAATGTTTTGAACATTGTTTCCATCTCCAAAACGAATTTATGTATCAATAAACATTGGCAAGTACTTAGTCAATAATGTAAAAAAAAATGTCGCATAAGTATAGCCCTCACACACTGCGAGTGTGAATTTAAAACACAATTTTCAAACTATTGATTAAAAGCCTATATAAGTCATCTAAACACAGATATAACTGTTGTATGAGGATTACATAAATATCTTTCCGATAAATTCTTCCAACTCTTTGTACCAAAACCAGTTCAAAATTGTCTGGACTAAAAAAAACGCTATTCAGTACATAAATATACGATTTAAATTGTATAGTTGTCATTGCTCTCAATATAGCTGTACCTCATATTTTCGATATTGAAGTGTCTGTTTCGTCAATGTGAACGAGATTTTGAAACAGCCTGTCACCAAAATAATTGTTACGGTTGTCTAACGTTATTCGAGGCGAGAGGGACGCTTCCAAATGACGCTAAACAAATTGCGTCCATGGCCCTGTGAGCGCGATATCTTCTGGTAAAGCTTATAGAAGAATATGTGATTGAAATATAAATATACATGTATACCTACATTATTATGATATCTAACTGGCGTATCATTTCCCTCTTACTTTTTTAGCCAAGGCGAACGTAAATATTGCTGCTGTTCCTAACTTCGTGGAAACAGTTCAATGTCGGGAGGTAGAAGAACATCTTCAAAAGAACAGGCTCGTCATTTTGAGCGGTAAGTTAATAGCATTGTCTTGAACCGAAAGCCAAACCTATGCTGTACGGGTCTTTTTTTTTTAATGTCTGGAGTAAACGTATAAAGATCCCGTATATTGCAATGGATGCAGCAGTTTTATTTTTGTTGCATTTGTGTCCCGAAGTAAAGGACACGGAACTAAATCCCCAATTCTGCAGGGGGTTACCACATTAATTGCCTCTTACAACATGTAGTGCTTCCTCACTGACGTTGGTAACAGCAGGTATATATTTTTCTCATTCTCCGCCCTGCATGGTCAACAAGATTTTAACCACCTTCATGGATATCAATCATATTTGTTCAGGATTTAAATGTGTACAGGGGTTGAGAGGCGTGGTGTGAGTGTTTGGCTAACTGCTATTCCTATAGAATCATAAGATGGAGATCAGCCATAACTGATTAGATGGAAACATCCTGCTCCTGTAGCAGGGATTCATTTTTTTTGCAATTGAAGGGTTGACCTCTGGGGCTGAAGGGCCAGGCCAAAGATTTTATCACTTGTTGACATCCCCAACCAATAACTATATATTCGATTGCGGATTGTATAGTGGCGAAAACGCATATGCTAACAGAATTGCCTGAACGATTGGTCCCATCCTTGTAGACTTAATGGGTTATCATTTTAAAACGGTTAAAAGTCTGACCCTATAACATGTTATATATACAGTTAATAGGCATAAAGCGAGGAACACAATCCGGATATTAGATTTTATCCTGGATGTATCCCCTCCCTTGAGACTAAGTCACTGGATCAAAACTTCAAAAGGGGTTGAGATCCATAACGATACATACAACTGCTGAGAATAAAGAAATGAACACAGTCAATACATTAAATTTGAGACTTAGTTTCTGGGTCACAACTTGGAAACAGTTGTTATCCGATTCGCAAAATTTAACCAGGTATACAATTACAGGGCATGAAGTGACTAGCACATTTATGCTACCAGATTTGACCCAAACCTAGGGGAAATAGTCCTTGAAAAATAACATGGCTACTCCAGCTTACAACACCATATACTAATACTGAGCATGAAGATTTGTAAACACATATGCTAAAAGTACTGGCCCTGAGGGTTGGCCCTATTCATGGGGTCTTATTTGCAATAGATATATTCATTTGTACTGCATCTATAATTTTAATGAAAATAATTTGCCAGATGAGCCTCGTGTTTTTGTTAACAGGGATATCGGCTTCTGGAAAAACACAGCTAACTCTTTGGTGTGCCAAGCGATTTCGTTCAAATGTAACTGGACCTAACATCTGGAAACTGTCTTGCCAGGATGAAAACGACTTGATTCAATCATTGAGTGGAATATTAGAATTCTTTGAATTGAAATTTGAAAGCCAGAAGGTCGACAAATCCACTTATATAATGGAAATGGTTAGTGTTATCATACACAGAGTTACCTCAGAAGAATGGCAAACGCGACAATTTCTGTTTATCTTTGACGACATATGCAAAGTATGTTCTACAGTTGTTTCACGCATATTTTGTGAATTGCGCGCAACAACAAATGTTAAAATATTAGCTTCAACAGAGATTTCCACATTTTACAACGAGTTCAAAACGAACGATAATGAAGTATTTGTATCTGTGAAGGGTGTGACAATAGAAGATGTTGGAAAATTCTTTATATCCTCTGATCGTTTCATTGGATGTGAAGATGATCTGCTTCTTCTTGCCAAGGAGGTGGGAAGTCTCCCGTACGCTCTCATGCTGGCGAAGTCATACATGGAATCTACAGAAATGACGGTTAAAAAGTATTTGGAAATGTTGAAGTATCCGGAATTCCTTCAATCCGTGGAAAAAGTTTTAGAATCTTCAGGAAAGAAAACGTACAACAAAGGACTGGTCGGTGCTCAAATCTTAACATTAGAGAAAGTTGAAAAAAAGGTGCCTGAACTTGGAAACCGTCTGTTACAGATGATTCCTTTTTTGGACTGCGAAAATGTTCCATATACATTACTTCAGAAATTGGCAAACGATTTTAGCCCAAAAGCAGAAATGGACATAAGGGCATTAATATGTGAGCTGAAATCATATTCACTAGGGGAAATCATTCAAACAGAAGAGGAAACAGTCATCTCACTCCACGCTGTAACAAAACTGGTCATATTGCATCGCCTGACGAAGGAAGAACGCGTGCGAATCATCCAGAAACTGCTTTGGTTTTTCAGTTGTCACCTAACGTTGGATTGTAGATTAAGGTCTTCGTTGGCAGACAATTTGATTCTACAGGGCCATGCTGAATGCGTCCTTGCACAAGCAGGTAAGAACATCAGTGGTTCGAATATGAAGGACATGTGTCTGTTACAGTGCATCATACAGACAGCAATAGGTGTTTCTTTTCGTGTTTCTGGGACCGAACACGTGCTAGCAGACGAATATCTGACAAAAGCAAGAACGCAAATGTTTCAGTTGATCGAAGAGTCTCCCGAGAAGTTCAAGTTAAGTCTTGATGACAACGAATCCCAAACATACCAATCAGATGACTCGGATGAAACGACAACATGGACAGCACCGACAAGCTTTCTAATTAGAACAATTCGAATGTCACTGTCCCTCGGAGAAACAACCCAAGATGATTGCGAGGAAATAGACGGAGAAGAAAGAAGTAACGACTCAAAAGTCAAGCGACTTTATGGAAAATTGGTCCAGGTCACAAGAGATTTGTCTCCCCAGTTTATCCATGATTTTGTGATGAACTTGATTCGAAGTGAGGTCGACATACAACACTTGCAACTTGTTTCAGGAAAGAGTTATGCAGGAGGTTTGGAGACGCGTAAACAATGCTTTACAACTGCACTGTACGAGAAACTTACGACAGTGAAGGCAGCAATGCCCACAGCACAAATAAGAGAAATATTTGCGGTAGAACTGATGATCATTATTCTGTACAACAATGGTCGACACTATTATCAATGGAAGCTAGGAGAAGACAGGTCATCCGATAAATTCTGTTGCAATGAATTACTCACTGCGGTAATGCTGGGGAAACTCTTAAAAAGAGACTATCCAAACTTTGTATCAGTTCAGTATCTGATCAGTCATAGGAACGGGATGTTCTATCATCACGAAACTGATAAAAGGTTCACGCAAGACAAAGAAGTTGCCTCAGTAAAGGACGACCTGAAAGAAACCATATGCCGCTTGGAGAAAATGTCTGACAAAAAAATACGTTATTTCGAATTCGGCATTTTGAAAGTGAGTGAACATCAGTGTATGCACCAAAAGGGGATGTGTTTAAAGCTGATACTTAAATGTTACATTCATCTTTACGCCCTTTGCAAAGGCAAAGAAGAAGAAATGAACGAACAGTATACTAAAGCTAGATGCTGTGCAGAACAACTGCAACATATCACAAAGGAAATGCACGCTTGGACGGCAGTTCCCGGCTTCCATGTACAGTTAGCAAGATTCTATAAGCTGAAGACAACACAAAATCTTTTGGAAGAGGCCATAAAACATTTCCAGATAGCAGATGAATTGGAAACGCAATATAATGGGAAAGGGATTTCGCACTTTCAAATACAGGCGCGATTTGGACTTGTGAAGTGTTACAAGCTGCTGAGAGACCAGGAATCATTAGCAAAAGCACAGGGTATTTGTCAATATCTCGTCACTCGACTTGATGAAACAAACTTATTTGGGATTCAAGGAAAGGCGCAAAGGAATCTTGATGAAGTTCAAACACTTTTGGAAGCTTCATTAGTGAAAGAAGAAGTGATTGAAGAAAAGCACTAGATAGGCCCGATAATACCAGTATTTTATCTCCTCTTATGTCCACCTGTAAATGTATTACCAGTCATGACTTCCAGTAACTGTACTGTTCACAACGACTACGAACATTTAATAAATATACTAGTATTTGATTTGATAGTAATATCAACACACATCTCATCTACGAGTAACTACACTACCTATTATGTCTACAAATAGATATAATATGATCTTTGCTTGTATATAATGATAATATCTATATATATATATTGTTATTTATTTTATGACAGTAAGTTTACTTTACATTAGGGCTACACTATATATATATAAGCATAGAAGTAATAGTGACGGTGAAAGAAAGGATTTGTCTAAGCGATCGGCCCCTTTTATCAAACCACAGCAATAATATTATACAGCACAGAGAAAACCAGTTATGACTTGTAATATATGTTGATGTCAACACATATCTCTTCTGCCGGCTTGTATTCGAAGACTTTTTATTTTATCTTGAAATCGTGCTATTGCATATTCCAGTGAATTAATAAATGAAATGTAAAGTAGATCTATATATTGTTCGGTTATGTTAATAATGGAAACTTTTGCAAGGACCAAAAAGAAAAGCAAAAGAAATTGTTATAGATAATGTCCTCCGCAAAAATGCATCTCGATAAGAGTATGACCACTGAAAATATATAGAATTCTTCTTTTTAAACGTTTTCCAGGGGTAAAATTTAGGTAAGGAGTTCTGAAGTTGTTTGAGTAATATAGGAAGGACAGGTTCTACAAAAGAAATATTCTTATTTAATAAGGGTTTCTTTACTGATTAAAAGGGTATACTATGTAAGAAATCTCATTTTAGAATTTGAAATTGTTAGTATATTTTCACTTCCGTTCACTCTTAAGGTATTCGATTTTTCTTCGTTATATTTATTTTGTTCTTTGGTTTGTCGCCTCCTTACAATTTCATTCACTGCCAATGCTCCAATAATTATGTAGAGAGGGAAGGAGAATTCAATCATTCTCTGTTTTATTTTTAAATCTTTTCACTTGCTGTAAAGTATATGTACTCAATTACAGCCAGATTTTCTTTATTGCATTAATAATTCAAATTATATATACCATGCGGATATCATGTATTTATCATAAGTAATATAATAGTATCTCTCATGCCCTCACAAATACAAACACTTTACAATTGTATTTAGCGATGGATCAAAATGGGAACACCATATCTATGTCCCTTCAATATTTTGCTGGACCTTTCGAAAGACTAATTGTGCTTTTTACATTTCACTATTAATCGTTCTCGATGTACATGAGGATTTGATTTTTTTGAATTGTTTTTTTATCTTTTATTTTGGAATTTTATGTTTCATTCCATCCATAGAAACCGTTTTGCTATGAAAACGGTAAAGTTATACATGATGGATGTTATACGATATTCTGACAAAACCCCCAGCAAATCGTTAATTTTGTTACGATGAAAGACAGTGTCGTTACAGTTAAGCACGTATCTCATGCATTCTTATGCATGTTAAAACTAAAATCATGAAATTCCATTAAGTTTAGAGTTTTTTTGGTTTGACGTTTGTTTATAGCCATGCAAGGTTTGTTTCCATCACATTTTTTGCATGTGTTAAGGACTCACACAACTAAATAATTTAATATATGTTAGTATTAAGCCTTTGAACGAATAGCGTTAATACTTGAAGTTCAACACTAGTGGCAACTGTCTAGATTCACAGATACATACCTTCAAAGGCTTCAAAAGGTATTTTGTTGCGGGTTAGTGGCATATAAGAGTCTGCTTTTGACAACCGAAAAATTACAAACCAAACCGGTGAAGTGGGACGGGAGCACCCCTTGACATTTGACCCAATATCAATCCGCCATCACATATTTAAATCTACTAAATCTATAGTTTTTCTACAATTCAATATCTGTAGATGTCATTAAATGTAAAATATGTCAATAATTACCTAGTTGAATTACTCAGAGGCACTGTGTTTAACCGGAACTTTAGGTAGGGATTACAATCATATGAAACACTTGCTGCAATACTGGCTGTTTTAGTTGTGCGAGTCCTTAAGGATAACTGGAAGTTTTCTGAGAAAAAATGGAAATGAAATTGATGTAATTCAGTTTAATTTGTTCGGGGCCTTAAAGTGTATATAGCCTTCTGCTTCTGTGGCTATGAAGTATATATGTATGAGGACATGAGTCACCGCTTCGTAGGGAGAAATGGTGCGTCGTCTGCTACAAATGCAAGCTAATCTTACAATAGTCGTTGATGCTTCAGTTATATTTACCTCACACTGGTGTGTATACGTGTGTAAGATCTGTTTAAGGTTAAAAGTTCAGTTAGCTTGCAATAATTTCAAGTGTTCCGCATGTTCTGAATGTTCCGCTTATTCTCTCTTGTTATACTTTGCTTATTTATAATTATTTTAATTTCAATCGTCAATTATTTAGATGTATTTACCTTAACGTTTGTGTTGTTAAAAATATTGATTGTATGCATTTGAAATACTTAGTACTATAAGATATATTTCTAAGCAAAACTGATACATGTCGCATATTTGATCAAGCTGACGAAAACGACAGACAAAGATAGTAATCCACACATATCATTAACATCAGAGAGGTCAAAAGCTAAGATGATATGTTATTATGAACTATTATTTTAAATAAGGTAATATGCAGATGGCAGAATTCATGTTGAAGATAATTTAAAGGTAAGCATAGGTTCAAATTATTTTAACCAATTATCAAGTTGAAGGAGAAAATGCTACGTTGATAAGAAAATGATTTATGAAGGTTAAGATTATGTATTTCAGCTTATATTTATAAAAACATATACAACATATGATAGTACTTGGAACATTAATGAATGCCTTGGTGTTTGATCTTGACACGAAAAAAACTTTTTTTTTTAGGTTTTGATAACACTCACATAAATTATTTTTTGCCAAATTCAATGAAGGAATTTCGTTGAAATAATGAATTTCGATAATAGATTATATGTTTTTTTTCTGGATTTCAAATCTTTTCATACGAATTATCCCCCATTTTGAAAACAAAGTTCAAATCAAAAATAGAAAAGGTATACTCAGGTGAACAAGAATAAAAAATTTGGTTTAATTATATCAGTAGTCCACAGCGTTGAATACTATTTCATCGAGGATCCCACTTGCAAGGCATACAGAAAAGAACTGGTTTCTACATTTTGCACTAATGTAACGCAATTTATCTGTGTTCCATTTAAGGTCAAGAGCAATTGACAAAACATCCAATTTTGTTGCGGAGCACTTCTACATGTAATTTACCTAACTTGCTACGCTGTAGGACCCAAAGAAAATTTAGAGAAATTTACAATTTTTGGATATCCCTTTCAAAAATGATTAAAAATAAGCATTTTTTAAATAATAATCGCTGAAATTCCACACAAGCTTAATTTTAACGTTGCGAGTCATTCTACGTTTTCCATGGTCAAAGAATCATAGTTATTGATCTTTAATAATTAAGGCTACTGTTTGTTTTGATAGAATACTATGCGTATACAATCAATTTTGCAATCATTTGCTTATGTAGTAAAAGAAATATACGGCATGGACGAATCATAATGATAAACTTCATCGCATGAATAGTATGGAGTTAAGGTCTTCATCATTCATAGGAAGTTCAAGTGCCATAATGATCTGTTTATCGCTTTATCGCAATGTACCTTTATTATAGCGTATCTTTATCCTAATGTATATTTCAATTGTCTTAATGTGCATTAATCATGATAAAATTTTATCAAAACATGCCTTTATCATACTTAAATTCATTATAGTGTAACTTTGTGCAATATACCTTATCGTATAGCATAGATACGTAATCACATTAAACTTTTAATGTAATGTACGTTTATCGTAATGTTTATTTATCAAAATTTGTCTTAATCATAAAGTATCTTGCTAGTAATGTAACATTATTATAATGCACAATGCATGTGATATAATCATAATGTACATCATTATAACGTACAATTGGACCATTGTGGATTTATCGTACTGTACATTTCCTGGTATCCGTTCAACAGAAACAGTGAGGAATAAATTAAAGATTAATCATCAAGTGAAGAAAATGCTTTAATTACTTTTATCATTCTTATGCGTACAAAAAGCCTCTGGTAAATAAGCACATGTTGCAATTTCAGGAAGGCAGTTACGCTTATCTACAACAAGCTAAGTATAGCACATGTTAACTACAATAGAACAAATATATATTTGAATGCGAAGAAACATAGATAATTTGAATACAAAACAAAATAGCATATTGCAGTTTTGGCTTTTGAAATCCTTAACGTCAATTTTGAACAAATTTGTGTCGTTAAAATATGTTTTACATTAAAAACCGCGATAGAACGGAATCTAACGCAGGAAATATTTACAGACTACAGTTATAATTACATATTGCAATATTCATAAAAATGAATAAGAAAGAAACATGACATAATAAATGTAATATACATTTTGTTTGTAAATTGTTGAAGTTAGAACAAACAAAATAAAACTTTTTTTAACATTACTATTCTGTATCTATTATTTATGCACCATTGAAGATATGGAAAAATTGTGAACAGGTCACATTTTCTGCAACAAAAATAATGTATTGGTAAGGGAAAGAAGCAGTTTTATTTGTAATCCGAAATTATGAAAAAGAAAATATATCTATAAAGCGTTTATACATTAAATTCCACTAACAGTTAGGATTTTTTGTTATAGTTTATACAGTCTATTTATTTACATTGTTTACATTGGCACCCATCGATCGTTGGATACGCTGTAGACTGTACTACACTTCGTGGGTATCCGATGAGGACTTGACACCAAAAACGTACACGAGTGTTTCATTAGTCACAATCTGCATCAATAAACGGTAACAAAACAGTAAGTTTTCAAAAGCAAAATTGACAACACATCGAGTGTAATAAATCATGTATACAACCAAACTTCGATGTTACGAATCCAAATGAATATCGTATCCTTTGCTACGCAATTGGGTTTTTTAATATCCCCGTTCAACATATTATTCCATTGTCCAAATCTTCTCGGTTAGTTCGAGTGATCATTTGAGTCCATATAAATGTGTGATTCTTTATTAATGCCACTTAATGTATCATGTCCAACTCCCAACAGAACGGTTTAGAATATCTTATATCGAAGTTAAAAAGTTAAATTATGAGAACAAATCTAGCAGCGGGCAAATGCAATCTGATTAAAATCAGCTGTTAGGCCCCGTTAACTTCGTACTACGTCTGAACCATGTAACAGATGATTTTAATCAGATCGAGGGTAAAAGATGATTTTGAGCTATTTTAATTAATAAGCGAAATATGTGTTATTCATTTTTCTATTGTTCGTCGAATATATGTGTTATATGTAAAACTTTACTTTGATACATTAAATACTTCTTCAATCAAACACAAAACGTGTTGCATATTAGGGGATTTGTACATTCTTGTACAAATATGGCACACCTGTCTCTCCGTCGCCTACTTAACGCGTACGCTTTAGTGTCAATATTGTAACACTGTGATAATACATAGTTAATTTGTCGACAAAAGAAAAAAACAAAAACCGAATCAATTGATTGAACAACGTCAATAAACTTAACAATAACAATTTAATATATGTTTTTTCTTCTATCTGTATAAAAATTGAAAAATAAAGACTGAACGTATTATTTTTTTACACACAATAGGTATTTAAGAATGAGTTATTTAAAATAACAATTATGTATTTTTATTACATGAGGGGTATTTTGTATACGGTTATAAACAATCAAATTTAAAACTATCACCACGTGAACACTTTTATTAAAAAAGGGCGGGAACATTCTCGTAAAAAGTAATAAAGGAGTGTGGTCTGTGCAAATGTAAACATGTTTGCATCATAACTAAATGGATATATACATAATACCGAAAAGAAATATTCAATTGTTTATAAAAGGGGTAAAATAGAAAAGAAAAAAGACTAACATTAAAAACTGATTTAATACATGCGTGTAGACTATAGTATACAGAAGCTGTGTGACCTTTGTAAAAATGACAAAGGGTCATTGGTATTGCCCTTTTCTCTTCAATTTCTGTCGTGGTATGCGAAGCGAATCTCTTAGCAGCCATGCCTAAGCAGACGTCACTGCAAGTAACCTCCCTTTGACCACACGCAGAAGACGGTAGCAGGGATATACAACAATATTTCAACTTGCAACTGACCGACAAAAAAGTGATTCTATTCAGTATGGTGAAAGTATAAGAAATAATACGTTCCCTTGTTGTTGGGAAGTTTTTGTCTCCGATAACAGTGATGATGATAAAGTTGACGCGCTATTGTTGTCGCCAGCTTCAATCACTTGGAACTCCGGCGTGGTGCTTCATACTTTTTTCTCTCTCGAGAAGATCCGAATTAGGGAAAAAAGACCGATGAACTCGAGGGCGAGAGGAACCACCACGCTTTATTTCCCCGTCATGTTATCAATATGATCTAATCTTGCAAAGCTATTTAACCTGATATATTTATTCCTAAGGTTGTGTCAGTCTGACTTCTGGTGTGATTTCCATCAATGTCTTTACTACACTTTCATCTGAAATAAAACGATCACCTCATTTTACTCATTAAATTGTATTCGGTTTTTAAACTAATATACTATTAATATATAGCAAGTTATAAATTATATTATCAATTGATAGCCTTTTGAGATTGCATCTCTTACAATAATCGATTACATGATGGCTTGATTTTTTTCAACATGAAAACTTTATATGCAATCAACAACATTTCGGCGAATTGTAATCGAGGCAAAATGTTATTCCAAAGCTATTTTGTAAAACAAAAGCCGAATACTTGTCATTATTACCTGCTTCATTTCTTTAGTTTCAATTCCGGCAGTTTGCTGTTCGGTGAATCTATATGCAAATCGGGCCAACACCGCAATAAGGAATACCTCTATGATAAGCATAAAGTTGTGGATACCTGAAACAGGGCAATATTGACTTACAAATGTGATGTGGTATAGAGAATTGAACTGTTATAATTTAAGTACTCACACAAGAATAATATCAGGTATTTCACGTCAATAGTAAGATGCTGAATTTTAATTTATCCTATGAGTTGAGAAAAAAAATGAAATAATAGAGCAGAGAGAAAAAGAACTATAAGTAATGATAGAAATAAATGGCTGACAAATTGAAATTAACACGAAAGCTCTAAACATAATTTGGAACACATAATATGAGCATATTGAAAGCATCTTATGCAACGAATGTTCATATATGTCAACATTTCAGTAAGTATTTGATACAGTACTCACTTATTGACCTTACAAAGGAACCTCGACTTCCCTCACACGTAATCTTCTCGTATCTAGCCAGGGCTAGGAGGATGGTTAGTTGCATATCAAACACAAGAAGCGTGAGTTTGAGAGTGGCGGCTTTTAGGTGAAACCTGGGCAACGACAACTTCCGCCTTGCTGCGAAGAATGTCACGACAAGTCCGTATATAGCAAACAAAGTAGATATCGTCGAAATGACTTTCAACCATAGATAAATCTGTGATGGTTCAGACTAAAAAAGAAAACATTTAGGTATATTGGTATCGATTTAAGGCCTTGCTAAATACATTTGACTTTCTTTGACGTAATATATGACTACCAGGCACAAACATGGTGTTTTCTTTTTAATTTTACTTTTTAGCTAATAAACTGTATAGAAAGAGCTATAAATTTACATTAAACCTCGTTATCAGTTGAGAATATCAAATAAACGCATGATTCATTATCGGTATTGTTTTTCTACATTTCTGATACATATATAAGGGGCATATCGCTCTTAACATCCGAAAGTTCCTTAATAATTGCACCAAATGTGTAATCATAGATATATTAAAGCGTACAAAAATGTAGGTAATAATAAACCCTCCATGACTTGAAGGCGTCTAAAAGCAAAGGGGTGTGATCGGTGTTGCTTACACTCTGATCCAGATGGTACCGGCCATCACTGTGGAGAATGCTCAACACGTACAAGATCCCTGGACGGACGAACGACAGCTGTAGTACGATGATCTTTATGAACTTCAACGTTTTACTGTAAAATAATTTGTATTACTACATCATTTAAATGTCCATTTGACATATTGATAATAATTGGATATAGATGCTTATAACAAAACGAAAAGATCGAAGTTAGAGAATGAAACCTGAAATTATGTTCTCCTCTGGAACAGATAACAGCCAAAATGAGCCGCAAGAAAATCTATCAAAATACCACAAAAAAAGTAACCACACAAAGCAGCGTATTGGAATTTTTTTTCCCATGAAGCATGTATAATTTGTACGAAAGGAATTTCTAAATCTTTCCTTACAGATTTGTTCCTCATTATATCTTAATATGAACATGGAGTTAAAAATAAATGCCATCCTCACATCACATCGTTTTAAAATTGATACGAAAAGCCAGTAACATTAATTTAAGGTAAATCAAAACAGAAAGAAAGGAAACCCTCAGCAAGAGCTTCATGGTTCATGAAACGCTCACATGTTCCTTAATTATGCTTTAAAGCTAAATTGTTGTATAGTCATTGGGTTTGAAACAAAAAAACTGTTTATCTGACTCTTGAAAACGTTTTATGGTTTGTTTTTTCATAACTCGATGATTCTACATATATAAAGTTTGCATCAATCATAAGTTTTAAAGTGATGGATCAGAACTGTTGTTTACCGTTTAAATTATTTGAAGCGTAATTTATTCAATTGTTCAATCAACAGGCGAAATAAAGTCATAGTCCGTTGCTATGCAATTGTATAATGATGTAGCGGTAAAATTTTCTGTGGAATTCTTATGGTTTTATTTTCATAAAAATAAAAATAATTTCGACCATTAAGATATGTAATTATTTGGTATGATAACAAAGAACAAATGATGTATTTATATGAATATAAGACATGCATGGAACTGCATTATTATAAGTATTAGCCAATCATGAAGATGATCAAGCTTGAATATGAAAAATAGTTTGAAATTCAATGCGTTTGACCTTATACTTTTCGTTATATGAAATCCAATGAAAAATATTTCACCTCATGTCGGCCAAGGTAATGTATGTGATATGTGAACCAACTGAAGCCTTTCTTTGTAGCTACATATTAATTATGACCATGTTAAATAATACTGTTGAATTATGCCTAGAAGACGGATGCCGTACCATGGACATAAGATCACTTCGCGTCAGGTGAGGTTAAAAAAGGGTGCGAATATAAGTGTTCCGTACTATGACAGTTTCTTGTTCTACGCGTTACAGCTGTCCTGTGAGAATCATCATGTGACATTCATCAAGTGAAATATTGGTATTGTCAGAGATTATTACACAATAGAACATATATAATTGTTTAGACGTCAACAGCACAATTATCTCAATTACCAGAACGTAAGAGATAATTCTGTGTATGTAAGCTCTCATTAACATGCTGTAATAATTGACTGCCGTCACTGTACCAAATCGGGACTGTACCCAAAACGGGACACTTATGAGAAAACGGTACAAGAATCTGTCCTTCAATGCAAAGAAGCAGTTTTATATATACAGTTTTCATTTGATAATACTTTTATGACAATTTAACTGTATGTAAGCTTTATTGGCTGCTGATTATCGTTACATGGACAATTTAATGGTAATAATAATGACCAAAACTAAATTTTCCCGATTTCCGTGCCGTGCGACGCTATTTATTTGAATATCATTTTCAAAAGTCTATTTTATTAAAACTAGTTTGAAGAAGAAATTTCATCATAACCCTGATTGACTCTAAAATATTTGAAATATGCCTTCTTTTCTGCTGATATTGATCGTTTATTCCCAAACTTTCAGGGTACAGTTACGCCGGTTCAAGGGCCTATGTAACCCTGGTGGTATTTCGCGTTTTATTTATAGAACCACGCGCCCGAAATATCAACTTGTAATAGAAATGAAAAAGTGTATAGTATCTTTTTATGAAAAATGAACAAAAAAAATTGGAACTGATAGTATGGAATAAAGAACATTGATATTTATCTAAAAAGTGTCCCGATTTGGGTACAGTGACGATAAATGATGCTTAGATCCAACTTCATTTAGTGCACATCCATGTATCCTATCATTGTATAGTTACCGAGTTAGTTTAACTTGGGTGAGACAGCAGCAACAACAACAACACGGCGGCGTCCGGAATGTTACTGTTTCGCCTTCAAAAGCTTGGACCATGGCGTTGGTGCCGCCAAAATAATCGGCCACAAGTCTGATGAACTGCAGTACGCAAAAGGACAGGAACCTGCAGGAAAAGTGAAGGGAATATATATCTTAACATTCACAAATTTAATACTCCTTAGCAAGATACGTATATAGCATATTGGTCAATAAAAATAGGTTTCAATCACGATTTCTCTAATGGGGATAATGATGATAATCAATTACCTAAGTTACCTCATTTTTATCAATTCAATATGGTATGCATATTGATTCACAATAAAATGATGTATTTGATTCTAGAACGAAACAACATGTTTTGATTTTAGTATCTTTATGTCAGATTTTTGTTTTTAAACGAAATTTAATTTAAAAAAAAACCACAACATTTGCTGTTGTTTCATTGCATATACTTACAATGCACTTAAGAACTCAGCTATGGGCGTGGCTTTTGGGATCAAAAGGCTCAGCAGTGCATTGCAAGACACGATCTGAAAGCAGGGAATCAAATCGATAAGAACTTTAATACGAAGCGAAATAACAATGCATGCAAGGATATGTGATGATTATGTGATTTTCAGTAGAGTTATTCCCCTTTGAACAAACGTTAAGTTAACGTTTCTTGGAATCTCAATTTGTATTGGTTTTCTTTAATTACTAATGATAAGCGAAGAATGATCAAAACCAATATTACCAGAATCTTTGATTAACTACTTGGAATGGATATGACATAAGTTCTGAATGTATGTTGCAGGATACTTATTGATAATTGAATAAATGTGATGATTATGCACATGACCTGGTACCTGGAGATCCTGAAAATGGTTTCCACATAAAAGCAGGCTAATGCTAGTGGTCAGGTTGATAACCTACAGGAGGTATCGAGTGGCGTTCCATACAGCAGAAGAAGGTAAGGACACCTCTGCAAAATACTATACCAGAAACTCCTGCTAAGGCTACTCTGGTGGCTATTTTGTACGTTGTGTTCAGTGACAAGTACGATACCAGTGAGTGAACAGCTTGGAGACGCCAGAAGCTCCTGCGTAAGGGGTCGCCTGAGAAGGCTACTCTGGTAATCCAAGCCCGCAGCTGATCTGGTACCGGTGTGCTGTGGTGGGGAGTGTGGAAGGTTACCCCGGGAGCTGCCAGGGATCAGCTCGGGGACAGGGTACCTCGGAGCTGCCAGGGATCAGCTCGGTGACAGGGTACCTCGGAGCTGCCAGGGATCAGATCAGGGATAGGTTACCTCGGGAGCTGCCAGGGATCAGCTCAGGGACAGGGTACCTTGGAGCTGCCAGGGATCAGATCAGGGACAGGTTACCTCGGAGCTGCCAGGGATCAGCTCGGTGACAGGGTGCCTCGGAGCTACCCGGGATCGGCTAGGTGACGGGCGTATATCGGGACTGTTAGCGGGTAGCAAGGCCATACCTGGAGCTAGGAGTGTCAGCATTCCGATTTGCTGGTTGTCGTGTGGTTGGAGAGGTTGTGTATGTCAAGGCGACGTGTGTCGTGGTTCGACAGCACGGGTTGATGGGGACAGAGGTACTATCCTGGCCCACAATTGTCTTCATTTGTAAATATAGTTGATATTTTTAAGAGTTATTGCTCAACTGCTCGGCCAGGAAGCCGAGGATCCCAATCGCTTCTAGAGCAGGTAGCTCGGTCATAATTGAGATTCACACAGTGCACACACGCTACCAGGGGTTGCACGTTACAGATATATTAGTAAAATAGTATTTGTAGAAAATAATACAGATATTAGATGTTTTGTCCGCCAGCACATTCCACAAACTTGTAGTTTATACATCCTGGTCAAGGAATATAGACTCGTCTCTGTTTTTATTTTAGATTTCAAGCTCACCATTCGTTTTTGAATGATACACGTGATAGACGGAACCCACTCTGAAAGTGAATCATATGTGGTATGCCCTCTTATTGCCACTCGTTTTGCCCATTGTCTAGAGCAGTCTTTTACAGGATCCATTAATATCTTGAAAATCACATGTAGTGAACACTACATTGAGCAAATACATGGAGACAGTGTGTATCAAACTGTGACGTAAGTATCACCGATATTGCAGCTCGTGTAGTTGAATTAGAAATCCAGAAAACTGAAAACTAATCCAGCATGTTCTTCAGTAGAGCAATACGACAAACCCTTTTGTGAACTGTCTAATTATTTTTTTTAAATATATCACGGTTTATCAATATCGATCTGCCCCTATAGAAAATCTACATTAAAAGTTCAACTCTATTCAAACATTTTACCTGACAGTATTGACCCTATAACACGATTTGAATGTTCCCGACGTCACATACTCTTCCAATATTTGCTCTGCTTAAAGTACTTTCAAACTTTACGGTTCTACACTCATGAACTGATGTCTGCAAATTTGAATATGTATTTTGTATTCGAACTGATAGATGTGCGATGAATATAAATTAAATGATGATTGCATAATCACATCATTAATATGTACATGTCATTGGTACGGGTAGACGAGAAATCTAATTAAAATCAGATCTCTCATTACACTACGTTATGGAGTAACGTAGTGTAATGAGAGATCTGATTTTAATTAGATTTGGTAGACGAGGTACAGGTAAACGTGTATGGCTTTACAAGTAGCATAACATGATAACCATATCATTACACGTGTATCATTAATATTTAGAGTCTTACAGTGTACATATGCGGACACCAGTTACAGGAACCGACATTGGTTTGGTTTGGTTTGGTTTTACCGACATTGGTTTGGTTTGGTTTTTTAATAACTATATAAACTTTATAATAATACTGAAAATTAAAATATTTTTTTTTCTGAATGTTGAGAAATAAAATGTATTACCGATCTACCCTAATTGTTTTAGACATGCAACAGAACCAAGTAACGGTACGTTGGTGCATTTGCCTGCTCGCGATAGCGCGTATCTGATACCGAATTTAGAGTGCTACCTCACTAAAATACCATGCCGAATGCCACCAGCACAGTATTCCTTCCGGTCACGTTATACTGATAACGGGTAAACCGATATGGGTCTACCAGTAATACATTACCGACAATTTATGTTAATGAAGTAATAGTAACATATATATGGTACGTGTATTCGTGTATGGTAGCTCCAGTCACATATACATCCTACTTATATGGTGATACATGCTAGTAACGTGTACACCCACGTGTAAGGTATATGGCTGTATTAGCAAAATGCTACTTTATTGCAGTGAAGATTGTTAACAAAACATGATAAACGATTTCAAAATGATTATTTTTATTCCTCAAAGCTACCAATTCAAGTTCAATTTCAGTATATAATGGATTATTTCTTCATTAAAAAAATGAGGTTGTCCGATAATGGGGCTCATTATGAAGCTTGAAAGCGAGTACATTGTACTTGAACTCGATCACCGTAACGCAAAGCGACACTGGAAAATATCAATATTGATCTACTTCTGAAGCACGTTTGTGACTAACTAGGGTATTGGAGTTCCTATTCACAATCATGAGAGGTGAGTTTGAGGCTACAGAACCAGTACGTTAATACATTTTTAAACAATACTTAAATAAAGACTTTAAACTTATTTGTATGATATTCATATTTGTTATGCACTGCCTTGTCGCTATGCATTGTGACGAATCATGGAACAGTAGTCCAATCAATCGCGGCCTGATTTAATAAATATGAAAATATTAAACTCCAGACTGGAATGGATTGTATGGAGCCAGCTGCATACGTAACGGATACACAGACCAAAACGCAGAGAACCTTATGTCATTTATTTAAACTTCCTTCTAAAATGGTCACAAGGCGAAAAACCTTACCATAATATTTACATACATGGCCAGAGGTTACAGAACTTAACAATTAACTATTGTTATACATGATCGTTAAATGGTCAGAAGGCAAAAAGTTACCATCGCTATTTGCATACTACATGCATAGCCAAGAGGCACCGAACATTATCAGTGACTTTATGAGTTACTTACCGGATAAAGTGCCAAAAGGCACAGAATCTTGGGTCGGGTTTGTTTGTCGTCATAATGTTTTGAAAAGAACCAAACCTCTTCAAGGAAATTGATGAGTGTAAGAAAAGAAAGGACACCAGCTATTACTGTAATAGCTATTGTTCCTGTCTCTCCACCCAGCTCTGGAAAGAAATATACTCATTTTTTAAGAATAGTTTACCTTCTCCGGAATGGCCAATTAAAATGTGTTACGTTGAAAAAGAATGATAATTTTCTACAACCTGTAATCGAACACATGTATATGCTTATAAATTATGTCAAATATTTTACAGTAAGTGTGTCCATCGACTCTTTAAAGACAAAGTCCAATAAATAGGGGATACATTTTCTTCCCACCTTGAACATCTTTTTACGATATATGTTTTATATCCAGTCAACTTTAAAATATTGGAGTGTACTATCCATATATTGGTGTAGGTAAAATTAAAACAACTAATAACCAATCAATTTCTGTTAAAGCGTATGAGAATAACAAAAATTTAAAATATTTTACCTGAATACAAGACAGACGTATAGGGGAAATCCTGCGAACAGCTCATGATGGCGTCGTGTCTCTACGACCACGCCTGCTGAGGATTGGGACCCTTTTCGTGATTGGTTTTACTACAAAAAAACGTTATGTTGAAAGAGAATTGATTGAATTTGATGTTTGCCTTAAAAGTGATATGCCGAAATTGCTTTAGGAAGGTTGTGTATTTTTGGCACTATATTTATTGTTGTTAAACAAAGGAGAAGAGCGTTACACTTGTATAATTTACATTGTGTCTTCTCTCTTTCAAACCTCCGTATTTTTCCTCTAAGGATAGGAGTTTTATTTGTATATATTTATGTTGGCCTCATCCTTATTGTTTTACATTTTATCAAATTTAAAATTCATGTGTTCACCAGGGAATCTAAGATAAAAAATAAATCTACGAAAAAAGCAACAACAGTACTTGGTTTGTCTTGTTTTTATGACGATTTTTCTGTCAATGTCGTGTAAGCGAAAAGACCTTATATCACGAAAGAAGAAAACCCTTCTATTAAATTTAGTAACAGGAAGGTCAAACTGGTTGTGACGACATGTATTTGACGGGCAAGTCATCAAGTCTCGATGAATGGATCGCATGTTCTATATATAACAAAAGGAAGGTCTAGCTCTATAAACCGTGTCCATTCCCACAGTACTTGTGACAAGCATCCCGGGTAGACGATTCTTTGTCCACATGATAATACTTATTTCACGTCACTGTGATAATGGTTCTCGGTCGATTTCCAACACAGGCAATTATCTACCTGAACTGTATAAGAAGTCTAAACTGTTAACTTTTAAAATAACAGGTACGGCTCTGCTGTAGATAGCGTTAGAAGCATGAGAAATGATCGTAACACACACAAAGGTAATTGTACCTTAAGATTTGATAATGGATACGGTATGCAAAAATGAATGTATAACAAAATTATAGCAATACACTTGTATATCCAAACCATACCTATATATTATAAGTGTAGAAAGTAAAGATAATAATTAAACTATTGTAAAAACAACACTTGAATGACGGTCTATGTAAACTTTACACTGTGGCTTAAGAAAAAAACCTGGTTATATGCTGTTTAGTCGAAAAAAATGCTATAGAGAGCAGATAAATAACGATAAATGTAAACATTCGCACGGCGATTCAGATAGGACCTATGGATTCCCAGCATTCACGTCAATATTTTTGTATTTCCAATTCAAAACAAACTGTTCAACAGAAACGAATCCAGTCTACACACTTACGCTCGTTGTGAGCTTAATATATTGAGGTAAACAACACATCCGTCAAGATTTAACACACATACACTAATAAGAACCGTATTAGAGAGAAATCGTGCCGTGTATCTGGCGGGTTCAAATAAATGTACCTATCCGTATTAATGTCGGGTGATTCACTATCGGGCATAACTTGTTCAGAAATGGTTACAATAACCATTGTATTTAACAGATTTACAAACGCATATCAATAGAGAATGCCTTCAAAACAAGAACAAAAAACAATGTCATCTAATTGCTTTTTGAGCAGACCCAAACACACAATATATAATATGACATACATACATCACAATCTATTGGTAAACATCTGAAAATAAAGATTTGATTAGGACAGAATCGTTTTAACCACCAAAGTATATATCTGTCATGGAAAAATGTGGACTTCACCTACCTGTGTCTGAAACCAGCCTGCGGTGATGAGCTGTACCCGAGCTGTCTGACTAAGTCACGCCGTGACACTTTGTTATGGTCGTCTTGGTACGTCTATACATTTGTACGTACAAAACACACACCGGGTCAATATATAGTACATAGCTGTAAGCAGTGCAGAATCGATCAAGCGGAACGCTTGTTTAACTGCGGCAATCATGTCAAGCTGTATTAAGGATTTCGAAATACATAAATGACATGAAATGATATTGGCAATGCGTTTCTTTCTATGTATTCCTATCTCTGGTACGTTCAATAAGGAACTGTATTGCCATTCAATACAATTCTGTATAGTTCTATATGGAAAAGAGCAAAACTATTTACAATTAAGCATGCACGCATACAATAGCCTACATTCGAGAGAGTTTAGTAACAGTACTGACTCACACTTTGAGCAGCTCTCCTCTCATTTCTAAAAACTATTGCATGAAGAAACCTAAAGTTAAATGATATTGATGAGGTTTCATTTATTAGATGTATTGGTGTTAAATAAGTTTGTTATGTTCAAATGCGGCACAGTTTTCTTTACCGAGTATTTGTCACAAGTAGCTTTTTAAGTTCACATAAGATACATGTAGTTTTCGCGAGAAGAAAAAAAATTCAGACATAATCCAGTCAGGTCAGACAATTATTGAATAAAAATATAAATCCTTGCACATATATTTACAATGATTGAATACAAATATAAAATACTGTACATATATTTACAATTATTGAATACAAATATAAAATACTGTACATATATTTACAATTATTGAATAATAATATAAAATTTCGAACATAAATATGAAATTATTGAATATTGCAACGCTTGACACGCCATATTCGTTATTAGAAATGTCCCCGTTGAAGATTTCGGTATTTACTTCATTCAGTGTCTTTTATCCTGGCGTTTTTCTTTCAGTTTGGTATGGGGTGTACACATGTGGTAGTGTACAGAGTGGAAAAGTCAAATGTTCCGATAAAAAAATGGAAAGTGAAAGATGAACATAAAACAAACATAACATTACACATATAAAATTTGATTAAAAAACCATTGTGTCACAAATAAAAAACTCAATCAAACAGTCGTTTCGTCCTTCTAAGACTCGTCAGTAATGTAATGGGTGGAAATCCAAATCGGTCTAAACTACTAGTGTTGAAACAGAAAGGGGGTGCATAACACCACGTAATTACATGAATTTGAAAAGTTGGAAAAGTAGTGGTTAATTACAAGTTATTAATGAGTAAAGTGTTCATTAGGAAGCACGGTAGTCTAGGGGTAGGGCGCCGGGCTCTTGACCGAATGGTTTGGGGTTCGAGTCACGGCACTGTGTTGGTTCTTTGAGCAAGATACTTTACTCCGTTTGTTCCATTCTACTCAGCTGTAAATGAATACGTGGTTGGGCTGTGCTATAATTGTTGAATTCTAGGTGTGAGCGCCGAAATATTTATTCAAGATATTGGCTTGTTGCAAAGGAACTATAACCACTGATAATAATTTGTGAATCGCTTTGAGACGACCTACGAACTAGGTAATGATAAAGCGGTATATAAGCACCTCGAATTATTATTATTTTATTATTATATTATGAACCGTGCCACTATCCAAAAAGAGATAACTGTAGCTTTCAAGGTTACGGCAAACATCGAGAACTGTAACAGCCAACAGCATTAGTGTCCACCACCTTTTATATTGAATGATGAACGAAAGACACGTGATTGCATCTATACAATTTGGTAGTAGATACAGTATGCCAAACGTACACTGCACAATATAGCCCGAGTTTGTTCTGGCCCCGACACCAGACTTGGACATTTTGACAGCTAGATGTCCCACACCTGACATCTATCTGTCACAAGGTCTAAAGTCTGGTGTCAGGGCCAGAGCAAACTCGGGCTATGCACAATACAGCTGCTTCGTTTTTCTAGAAGTCATCCATGATGCTAGAGGCCAAAAAGGTGGAAATACATATTGGTCAAAACTACTGCTCAAATTCAGGGGATGTGCATAAAACCACATGATTATTTGAGCATTGATTAAACATCAGAGGAGTTCCGGTTAGTTACAAATTATTAATGAGTCAATTGTATATAGTATGAGCCTTGCCTTTGCTCAAAGACATCATCGTTGTCATCAAGATTACGGCAAAACCTCTGGTGCTAACAAAGTCATCAGCAGAGTCTACCACTGATGAATAGGAAATGGGGGTTCTGCATAAAATCCGCCCCTCCCTCTATATTGATAGTAAATCCCTCCCTTACGTCAAGTAGTCACCGCCGCCGCCACCACCGCGGTGGTGGTGGCGGCGTCATCGCAAGTGACACGGTCGCGGCGGCGGCGGTGGGGCGGCGGGTGACTACTTTACGTAAGGTACTCCCTCGTCCCTCAATGTTCCCTATGGGGTATTCAATCTATTTTGAGAGGGAATTCCTATGAAAGGTCATGGGATCAGTCCCTCATCCCTCACTGATCCATCCCGATAGGGAGGGACTTACTATAAATATAGAGGGAGGGGAGGATTTTATGCAGAACCCCCATTTCCTATTCATCATACCACCCTGTATCTTGGAAGATAAACGTATGATACACACATGTGATTGCAGATATAAATTTTGGTAATTGATACAGTGATACCAAAAGTGAATTACACTGAATTTAAAGGACCTTTAAATATATCCTCCTTTGGCATGTTCTTGTTCTACATCCTCAAACAACGATATGGTCCAGCTGGACTCGTATAAATGTTATCATGATGAAGAGCTATGACAGCTTTTCATGAAGAGACCAAAGTATCGAGAGACTCCTACTATCAACTGGGAAGTAAATGTTAAGATGCTGATGGTTATTGTGAAAGTCTACGCGTAACAATTGGCAAACTGACAACATGCTGCATTGGATTTGCTTTCAGAGTGGATTGAATCTATCAGGCCATTATAATCCAAAATGAAAACAAAACATTTTTCGACTCCGATGTCCAAACCACACTCAACGATCTTCATAGTAAGTTTGTAGTTTTCAATCTAGAACATCCTCTCCTGAAATATGTTTCTCCAGTCCGAATATATGACGTCTCCACTATATACAAGACCCATGCATCATACTAAAATGAAGGAACGCATTAGTTCTCTTTTATTTACGGGAACCTAATTTTGTAAAAACCGCGACTTATGCTAACATGAATTGATTGAGTTCCTGATTGACAATATCTTTTCTGATTTTGGTGGCAAAATTTCCCAGCACTGTTGGCATCCCCATGGAAAAATACAGTGCCCCTCGTCTGGTCGACATGTTTTTGTTTTCATACATGACTGAATTTATTGAAAAACAAATTTTTTGACAAATTCTTCTATTTGACTTTTAGATATGTCGACGATGTGGTATTTTTTAGTTACAAGAAATATATTGACAAAGTCAATCGTAGTACCACCTCGGACTTTATATCTTAGACACTGAAGGCATTCATCAGCCGCTCACCTTGATTTACCTACAACATGCCCAACACTGTCGGCTTACTATAATATGATAAGCCGTCTTATAAGTGATTTAGTTTGCCCTTTCTTGCTAGTAACATCCTTGTTTTACGCCTCCCACCAAAGGTGTTTACATGTTGCAGTTTATTAGATACTCACATGCTTTCTCGTAATATCACGATTTATGTGAAAGATTTTGAATGCTGACGGACAAACTTTCGTTTCATTGACAACCATTTCGCTATTCTTAGGTCTACAGTTATATGGTACGATAACGTTGATAGTCTTCATGACATTCTTTTTACTTATCAAAATATGGAGCAATGTCTTTGGTAGCCAATTTGACGTATTGATATTGACATGTTAATATTCTTGGATCTGTAATAGGAACTATAATGTTGATAGGACTTTATGGGTCCTACAACCTGGTATTATGTCCTTATAATTAGTAGGAGTTTTTAAACGTGGTGATATTCTTGGTTAAACGAAACCCTTACACAATGACAATTGTAGTATATTCTGGGCTCCAAAACAATGGCATTAAAATCTGTTTAATATATATTGTTGATATTAGCCACCCACCCTTCATAAAAGACACCATAAAATGACAATAATGACAGCCATCTTGAATTGGTGATATATGTGTAAAATACCCAAAGTGGGATTTTCTCGAATCTTTTATACATGTAGTTTGATACAATATTATGGGTAGTCATCTGTAAGTCTGTTCTACTTATTTATAGGGGGATAGCAATACTTGTTATTCATTACACAGATCTATACCCCTCTCTGGCAATAAATCAGCTGTCACATTAATGCCTATTGGGACTTAAACAGCTCAGAAAAAGGATTTTTTTTGAAGTAACAAAAATAATCTATTTTTATGAGAAAAATAATAATTTCACTGCATAAAATATTAACTAAGCTATCATCAATAACAATACCACCCTTTATTTGTTCATCTATGTGCACATTGCGACAATTATCTGCTTGCTTAAAGGAATATATAAGTGATTGTAAGCCTTTGTTTTTGTTTCACAATTATAACTAATACTATTATCCATATGTTGTATAGCGCTTTAGAGTAATTTCACAAATTACATAGGGCGCTATATAAATGTTATATATTATTATTATTAACAAATGCAGAGATTTCATTTTCAAGCAACAAATGTTCTTCTTGGAGTAGTTGTATATGAATACTAAAGAAACTCTTGAAGTAAAACAGAGTGCTTTTGGAAGATATTTTTTATTCTACGGATTTCTGTTTTACATGTTATAGCTACGTGTCACTGGACTCGTCTGTGTTATCTGAATCACTGTAGCTACACACAAGTCCAAGTCCTACGGTACTGGTACAAACCGGCCGAGTCGAGCTGCTACTCTCATTGTCCATAACAACGTCCACGCGAGACTGGTCAACTCTCGTCAAACGGTCACTTTGGCTGGAGTCGACACCATTGTTATTATCACAGTTGCTCTGTCCACTCTGGTCAACATCACAAGTGGTTTTATCAGTTATGTCTGTCAGTTCTCCATCCCGCTGTGTTTCAACTGAGTCTGACATCTCCGATTTTCCTGGAGAGTTAACTCTGTCCCGGTCACTTGTTGACAATCTTTTACGTACCCCCAACGACTGTTTTAAATTCTGCTTCTCTGTTTTTGACAGAAGGACAGGAGAATTGAAAACATTGGCTTTACTTGTGCCAATTTTGCCAGCAAACTTTTGTTTTATTAATTCAATTTTTATGTCTTTCGAGGATGTTGGTTTGGATTCATTTGTCACAGGCAACCTTTTGAATAGTGGTTTCTTTTCTATTTCTTTTCTTTTCTGTAGCTGTTTTTCGTCAAAAGCTGAAATTCAAAAAGAATTGTTTAGTCAAAAATTACTTGATAGAAAGAAACCATTCATCTTTCCATTTCTATTTCATCTTATGATTTTGAGGAAAAATAATTTTCTTATTTATTATATTTTGTGTACACACAGTTATAGATATGGGTCAAAGAAGTAATATAGACGGTAAAATCCCATATAACACTGGATCCTAATGGAGGTATGTCCGTAGGATACGAATTACTTAAAATACTATATGGGGCAAAGAAGTAATTCCAACAGTGTGGATATTTTAGGTTGTCAAATTTTGGAGCGATCCGCTTAATTGTTGTGTATCATCCTTGTTATTGTTTTGTATTGTCTTTGCTGTCAATTCTTGTATCTTCTTATATAATAGCTATATTTTCAATTATAGTATATCAATTCTATCTTCTTGTAATATGATGTATATGTACATGTAATTTTTCTGTTTCACTGTGTCTTGAAAAAGGAGCGGATCGCTCCGAAAATTTGACAACCTAAACTTGTCCACCCTGTTGGAATTACTTCTTTGCCCCATACAGTTATAGATATATAGATGTTATAGAGTCTTACGATTTTGAGGAAAAATAATTTTCTTATTTATCATATTTAGTGTACATACAGTCAAAGATATATAGATGTTATAGTGTGATGCTCAGCAACTTACATTCTGTGGCAGTGTACTTGAGCAGTCCAGCCAGTCGTACATCCTCTTCATCCTCCTCCACCAGTGGAATATCTAGAGAAGACTTTTCCAGGAGTCGGTCATCTATAGCCTTGGCTTCCTTCAATTGCTTTTTCTCCGTCTATTAGGAGGCGAAATGAGCAAAATCAATAGAGTGTTTTGGAGTATTTTCAGTTTTGTCTTTATGAAGACAATCATGAAGAAAACTTGAAATTCAGTACCTGTCACTGACAACCTAGGCTTAATTTCTTCTGAATCTGACAAATTCATGTAGTCTTGGATGATATATGCATTAAGGGAGATAACTCTATATAATTCAAAGTACATGTGTTGTGCATAGCCTTAGGCCAAAAACATAATGTATGCTTCAGGTAACATGACTTAAACAAGAGGCCCAATGGGCCTGCATCGCTCACCTGTTATTAATCTAACACTTGTAATCTTAAGATTTCATAAGAACCTATTAAAAGATTTAAACATGTGACGCCTCTGACCTTGATTGTTGAACAAGGACATCTGGTTGAAAGTGGATCAAGGTCATTCATTTGTACTAACATGGTAGTCCTTCATCCCAGCATGCTACAGGCCCAATATCAGTACCCTGGGCCTTTTGGTTATTGAGAAGAAGTCGCTTGAAGATTTTACAACATTTGACCCCTGTGACCTTGAAAGTGGGTCTAGGTCATTCATTTGAACAAACTTGGTAGTCCTTCATCCCAGCATGCTACAGGCCTAATTTCAGTACCCTGGCCCTTTTGGTTATTGTGAAGAAGTTGTTTGAAGATTTTACGACATTTGACCCCTGTGACCTTGAAAGTGGGTCTAGGTCATTCATTTGAACAAACTTGGTAGTCCTTCATCCCAGCATGCTACAGGCCTAATTTCAGTACCCTGGCCCTTTTGGTTATTGTGAAGAAGTTGTTTGAAGATTTTACGACATTTGACCCCTGTGACCTTGAAAGTGGGTCTAGGACATTCATTTGAACAAACTTGGTAGCCCTTCATCCCAGCATGCTACAGGCCCAATATCAGTACACTGGGCCTTTTGGTTATTGAGAAGAAGTTGTTTGAAGATTTAACACATCTGCTCCAAGTGACCTTGAAAGTGGGTCAAGGTCATTTATTTGAACAAACTTGGTAGCCCTTCATCCCGGCATGCTACAGGCCCAATATCAGTACCCTGGGCCTTTTGGTTATTGAGAAGAAGTTGTTTGAAGATTTTAACATATTTGACCCCTGTGACCTAGTTTCTATTAATGCCTATGAAGTAGACAGGGTGTATATATAGTTGCCTTGTTTGTTTGTCCATCAATTTGTTTGCATCCAGTGGACAAGATATCCCAACACTGGCCATGCGGTTGAGTGAGATAAAATTGTACGAGTCGGAGTTAAAATCTAGGGTCGGTCGGGGTACCAGAAACATATATATTTTCCCCCCTGCCTTACCACTGTATATCCCGGAGCTGAAGGAAAAGTGTGACATGCATACCCTGAATTTTTCCCTTGCCAGTTTGTTGATCATGTAGTCGTCTTTCCAATGCTCCCTCTGGCCCTCTATCTGGCCCAGGTTCATCACCCGAGATTTACCAGCATCCTTGTCATCTGACCCATGCTCCAGTTTATACATGGCGTCAGTTGCCATCTTCTTCTGGGTGGCCTTGTCTGTACAAATTAAACATCAATAGTCAGCATACGTTCAATTATACTGTTGAAATGTTGGCGGTCTTGAAATTAAGCTTTCTGTTTATTACATCATCTGAGAGGCTCTATCAATGGCCACAAGTGTTTAGATATATAAGGAATGAGATTCCACATATTAGGAGAAATCAAATTCCATTTAAGAAAAGTGATGGCGCTAGTGTCGAAAATGCAATTCTACATTAAGCTTACACTGTAGTTTACTTGATCCCCTAGACACCTGTATTACCTAACGCATGTGTCAAAAACGAAAAGTGAAATAAACCAGATTATCTATCAATTACAAAAGTAGCCAAGTAAATTAATTTAAATATAATTGCACCAGTGTAGAATGATTTCAGAAATAAAGTTTAATTTAAACATTATGATGACATAATTTTTTTCTATAAAATATTGAGGACTTTGTAAGAGTAACTAACAGTGTTATCATACCAACCTTCTGGTACAATTTGTTCATTGTCCTTAGGGTCCCACCTTTGTTCCTTCCGGCGGGCTCCATTCATGATCACATAGTCATGGTTCTTGGAAAAAGGAATACAAATCCTTTAGTCCTCTATAGCAAATATTAATGTATCGTTATTTCTTTAGTTCCATATATAATTATCATGTGCCAATCATTGGATATAATTCATCATTGAAACCTTTATAAACATCATTTCATGTTGAAATAAAAATAATGTCCAGTAAGTAAAAGCCTGTGAAGATTTTTGACATTTTTTTTTTAAATGAAGAGAAAATATTCAACTTAACCATATATAATTTTAAATGCATTAAAAACAGGATGTAATGGTTATATGGTAGCTTTATATAGCTTTTAAAGAATGATGATGAAATTCATGTTCCCAGTGATATGGACTTTGAATAGAACTTTTGTACATTGAATTAAGTCGAAAAAGAGTACAGATTTTGCATACTTTTCACTATAGAGTTGTGTTGTTTAACGTGTAATCATTATTATGTACCACATTCTAGTTGACTCCTTAATGAACCTTTTGGTTACCTTTGGGTCTGTCTGTATCTCAAAGTAGTTATCACACAAGTGACACTTCATGCGAAACTTGTAGATGGGTGTTGTGTAGTAGTTCCCCACTTTGGACTTCTCAGCGTTGTACCTCACTCCCATGGCTACAGGCTTACTACAACCGCCACACCAGATGTTGTACGGCAGCTCAAACCTGTAGAACAAAAATGTCTATGACTACTCGGCTGTTACAGCGGGTCATTTAAAGCGTGATGCAAAACAATGTTATTATATAAATGTGAGATTTATTTTGGTACATTGTATATGATCAAAAGTTGTATCCTATTTTTCTTAATTACATCATCTCATGAATAAGGCAATAAATAGATACCCTAGTACTCAAACACCTAATACAGTAACGTGAATGGCAAAGGGATAAAAACACATTCAATTTTCAGATTTGCGGACATATATATATATACTTACCCAGTATGGGCGGACATACTGTGTTAGTATCATATTAGAAAAACACCATTTAATATTTCAATGAATAATCTTATGCTTTTACTTAAGACTTTTATCATGTTTGGCGTAAATAAAACCCAAATATTCCTGTTTGAATTTGCAAATTGGTCATATGAAATCATGTTGCTCATGGACACATTAAGAAAAAGTCAAAACAAGCGGGGTGTCAGAAGTTGTTTAAGACTGTTTACATGGCAGAATATGAAATACTACCCCTTCATGGTGCATTTAGGTTTCAATCTACTGTACCGGGAAACTTTAGCCCAGTCAAATATTCACTGGTAAAATCTCTATTCACCCTATGTAAATTTCGCCCTTCAAGTGTAATTACTATATAGGGTATAATGTGTACTAATATTCGCCCTTATTGCAGAGGTAAAAAAAAAAGAGCGAAAATTAAACTGAACATTTCTCCGTTTACAGTAGCTGTCTCAGCGATGTTCCAGAATGCCTTTTTGAAGTAGGAAGTGTCAGGTTATTTTCAGACTTTCTTTACTCATATTACATGTTTTATGTGCATACTTACCTAATGACAAGAATTCCCTGCTTGAGTTTTTTGGCCCTCTCTCTCAGTGGGTGCTGACCGAAGTGTTTGTTGACTGACCCTTTACTTGGCTCCCAGTCCGGTGGGTAATATTTGTTCACTGATTTTCTTTCTGCCTATAAAGAGATTACAGGATCACGTACATGATTTAAAAAGTTATAAGATTTTTTTCACTGAAATACATTAGCATTTGTCATATATAAATTCTGGAAAAAATTGCTGGTTTTGAGTTCATATAATAAATAGCAGCTTTTAATGAGAACGTTGTATCAAGTTGCCATATATGCCGTGAATCTGCAGGTGATGATCTTGACAACAATAACTGATCATGATTGAAAAGAAAAACAGAAAAAAATCACCTGGTTTCAGCTTAAAAATCTGTTTTGTAAAATAGCTGTTTTAATACATTATTTCTCAATAACCATTTTTTTTATGTGTTTGTGGCCTTGAAGGGTTGAATGGTCCTTTTACAATGCATTGACTAGCACATATACACTCTTATAGGGCGATTCCTTCCGTTTGCACTCATCAAACACTAGTTGGCACTATCAACTGGAGGATGGTGGCAACAATGTTTCACACTAAGGGACATAATTCCCCCTCGAGCTCCCACCCAAAAAGTAACTGGACCAAAACATTCATTGAAGGTGCACAACTTATATATAATTAAGAGTGTGTTGACCTCATGCCTCATTGAAGCTTCATGAAATTCATCTGAAAATTGTAGGAGGAGTTATACGGACAAGACAGACGGACAGACAACCCGATTCCAGAACCCCCACCTTCATTGCGGGGAGTTTAATGAAATTTCTATTTGATAACTTTAATGTATTAGAAACAGCCTGGCAAGTTGGTTTTTCCCTTCCCTGATAAATACATTAGTCATGCGATCAGCTAGGTCACATGAGTTTGGGTTTGATCATCTGCATCTACAAAATATTGACCACCTTCGTTAAGTTGAAGATTATGTCAAAGTGAGGGTGAGAGGGTCAATTAAACGCTAATATAAGAAGAGAAGAAAAGAAAGAGAGGGAGAGATGGAAAGATAGAGAAGAAATGGCTTAGTGATGCAATGTCAGGTGGCACGGATAATTCCAGTCAATTATTTTTCTTGGAAAGCTGTAAGGAGTATTTACGTGCCTAATCGTAAATAACGTGTATTGTAAGGCGGGTTGGAAGGACAAGGAGATCTTTTCTGATGTTGATGTGATTGTATGTTACTTTGTATAGTGTGGTTATAATTAGCCACCTGTTTGTTGTTTGTAATGGAGAGGATGTTACATTTGTCTGGGTGGAATGACATTTCCCAAGACTTCTCCCATGTTTACTTATTCAGGTCTTCTTGTAGTCGAAGAGCATCAAGAAGGGCATGTAATAGTTATAGATACGCAATGCCAATGGCGCCATCTGCGAAAAGGCATACAGTGGAATTTAGACCGACTGCAGGGATGACATTGCAAAATAGGAATAGATCAATAGATAAAAGGCTCATGCTATTCGAATATTATCATGTATTCTTGCATACTAGACTGAGATATCCGAATTTCCGGCGGTGCTGGAAATTTTATCCGGCCCACGGGTCTGGATCGCTTAGACGCGCAGACAGGCGGAGGAATTACAGTGACCTTTCAGGGTCACGCTATGTCGTGACGTCATTTTGTAACGTTTTGGGGTCAGTCAGGGTCATTGATGTCATTAACAAATGCCTCCTGGCTTCATACGCAAATTAGAATGCACATACAGTTTACAACTTTACTAGAAGAGCAGCAGGTTTTAGGTAACAAGCAAGAAATAGAATCCATCCCTGAATCGAGGTATAGATAAGGTAATTTAAACCCAAGGGATAAAATATAGAGCAGCTGACCCTCGGCAAAGCCTCGGGTCTCCTGCTCAATATTTTATCCCTTGGGTTTAAATTACCTTATCCATAACTCACATCAGGCATGGATTCTATTATGACAACATTTAGTCCGCTAAATCTGACAATTATTGCTGTCAGAATTAAAGAGACTGTGATTATGGTCAGTTTTAGTGGGCTAATTATATAATCAAAGGCAACAATCTACACAGGGTCATACGCTTGTCACTGCCCCACTAGCCAGAGTTTCCCCTGGCCCTAAACACCAGACTTCGACATTTATATGTCAAAATGTCTAAGTCTGGTGTTAGAGCCAGTGGAAACTCGGTCTGATACAGCCCCACCTCCATTCAAACCAATTTTTACAGCTTTTAAACTTTTCTTTGGTTTAGTTTGCCATTTTTACAAATGTCTTAATAATAGCATGTGTACCTGAGGTAAGTTGTTGTCATACGATACAATATCATAAACTTTTTTACTTATTGAAATTATAAGTTCAAGTTATTGTTATCTGCTGAGCGAAACAAACTCCTGTGCATGGTCAGGTTTGTCTAAAAAGCCAATATATGAGGTAATAACATTGGTGCTCCAGTTTCCGATAGGTGTATCAAAACGTTGATCATTCTAACCAGAGATTTATAATAAATACCTCTGCTCTGACCGGCCCGATCTGACCATATTCTCTCAGCCACAGCAGCTCGGTTTCGGGATACTTTCGGTTAATAATAAACCTATACACAGCCGTTAATAACAGCAACACTTTTTATCCGGTGGTATCCCGAAACCGAGCCACGCTATAACATCCATTCTGCTAAACAAAATGACTGTAAAAACGACAACGTACCATTTTGTTTGTCTAACCTGGACCTACTGGCTACTCGTTGGCAAATTGATGCTAGGTAAATATGGACGAAGTGATATCTTCATAAATTCCATTGAACGGTGCAACCCTACGTTCAACGACGTTGTGTGATCACGTTGTTTGGGTTATTCAGGTTGTACACTTTTGTACGGAGCTAGCTTTTATTTTGACTGCTTTAAATGAACTCTAAATGTTGCTATGGACATGTTTCTTTTTCCAGTTTGGTACGAATTCAATCACATTTTTATTTCATTTTTAATAAATAATCATATGTGGACAAAATCTTTATATAAACTCAAGGTCACTGTAATTTTCGCATTTTCGAAGTTGACCTTGAAAGGTTACGACGTGCCCGGTTCCTTCAATTTTCAGATCTGTCGACTGTCAACAAACTGAACGTCTCTAATGACAGGACCTCTCTGAGAAGAAATTGGCAGTCGTGGAGGTAACTACAAGCAGAGGAACAATTGTATCTTTTGATAAACGTTTCTAAAGATGACCAGGCCACATATTTTCCTTTTCAAGTCATGTGCAAAACTGATGCATCGTTGCAGTGCATGCACTGCATATCGCCATTGGTGCATTTACTGCAATGCAAATCCAAAATTCTCAAAATGCGAATTTTCGACTCTACCAAAAACACTTTTTGGACTAAAAAATAAATGCATACGATACCAGTCAACACTGATTTAATATTTATAGCAGAGACTTTTTAACAGGAAGTAATATTTATAACAGGAAAAGGAAAATGCACAGCCAGAGCTACAGTACAGTACTGATCTCAACCAATGTACCTACTAAAGAGGCAGTACCCAAATCGGATCACTTTTTGCAAAAAATACAAATAAATAAATAAATGTGTCAACAAATCAGTTAAAACAATTATGTAGTCTTAGAATAGATAGCCATTGTCCATTTTTGTGTAGCCTGCAAAAATCTGGTGACACATATAGGTATTGCTTTGTCAGCAGTGTCGATGTCATCGTCCGCACAGAGGTTTTCGTGCGATAACTTGAGTTTCCTTGGGCTGATCAAACTCAAACTTCATGCAGTGCTTCCTTACCAAAAGTGCTTGCTTGGCATTGCTTTTCAGTTCCGAAGGTCAAAGGTCAAGGTCACTGTTATTATAAGTAGAGTTTCCTTCAGCCAATCAAACTCAAACTTCATGCAGTCCTTCCTTACCAAAAGTGCTTGCTTGGGATTGCTTTTCAGGTTCGAAAGTCAAAGGTCAAGATAAATAGAAAATCTGTTTTCGTGCGATAACTTGAGTTTCCTTGGGCCGATCAACACAAACTTCATGCAGTGCTTCCTTACCAAAAGTGCTTGCTTGTGATTGCTTTTCAGGTCCAAAGGTCAAGGTCACTGTTACTATAAATAGAAAATCTGTTTTCGTGCGATAACGTGAGTTTCCTTGGGCCGATCAAACTCAAACTTCATGCAGTGCTAAGGCAAACTTGCATTTTCAAGATTTTTTTTATGGAAACCAATGAGGCGATGCTGGTCTTGCCTGTGGACACCATATTGTATCGATTTCTTCATAATCTCCCAGCTTCCTGTGCAGGTGACACATCCACTTCCATGGAATTCTTGTTTGTCTACAGATGATTAGTTTGTGTCAGTGTTCAATTGTACATAGGATTAAGGTCGCCTTCGAGCTTCGGGCTAGAGGGAATTTCCCTTTAGCTCTGTGGTAGAGTGTCCAACTAGGAACCTGGAGATCAAGGGTTTGATCCCCGGTGGAAGCACACTATTCTCTTTCCTGTTACAAATGGTGTCCAAGGCCCTCCCTGTGGTGACAGGGAGTTAGAACATGGGTTTTGGTGTTCGAGGATGGACACATTTAAAAAGTGGGGAGTAGTGTGGCAGTGTTCAATTGTACATAGGATTAAGGTCGCCTTCTAGCTTCAAGCTAGAGGAACTTTCCCTAAATAGCTCGGTGGTAGAGCGTCCGACAAGGAACTTGGAGATTGAGGGTTCGATCCCCGGTGGAAGCACACTATTCTCTTTCCTGTTACATGTTTTTTAAGTTTAATAGCATAAGAACATGTAATTCAAACTCGAATGTCAGTGTTTTGATTACGTTTTTAAAAAATTGCGCATGCGACAACTATGCATTCTGTTTTGGACTATAGGAATAAATTCACACTATATAGAAATACTTTTTGTCATATGAATTTTAAAGGTCATCATAAAATGTTAATATGCTGACAAAAAATATTCATTTGAAGCGTAAGATACTGCAAAATGTAGCCTTGATCCGATTTGGGTCCTGACTTTCGCAAAAACTGGAGACGCTGATTAGTGTCTTCAGAGCATTCTATAAATATCTCAAGGGTGCTAATTTCCTTTGTAAGAACACTCATCGATATTCTTCCTTTGATACAACCATAAGTGAATATAATTCCTCCTCAGATCTTTCATTGATTTAATAAAATGATGGTTTGGTGATCCGATTTGGGTACTGTCACTTTAACTATAATTATAAAGGCCGGGATTCAAACTAGTAATTAACTCTTAGTTCTGTACAGTAGATGGTCCGTTAATTACCAATTGAGGTACATTTGTACCTGGTCGGCGCCGACAAAAAGAAATGTGACGTATTCTTGATCCCCACCCCCCCCCACCCCTAAATGGTGGCTTATGGCTTATTGTTGTGGGTTTCTGATTTATAATTGATACAACACAAATTCGACCACCTGGACAGAAACAAGATTTTAACCAGACTAAATCATGGCTTTAGGGCCAGTTTCTCTTTTGAAACGAAGCTCATCACAACAATGCATGACCTAAAGAATCATGATGAAGGCACACCAACAGATGTTATAGTCTTAGACTTCTCGAAAGCCTTCGGCACCATGCCCACAGAAAAATGCTTTGGAAACAGTGACATGAGAGTAGCTGTTGACAGTAAACACTCTCGGAAATCATCGGTATCATCCGAAGTTCCACAGGGGACAGTCATTGGCCCCCTGCTATTTCTCTACCATATATCAAAGATCTCCCTTATTCAGTCTCCTCACAAGTGCGTCTGTTTGCAGACGACTGCCTTTTTAAAGGAAGATAAAATCACTAACAAGAAGATCTAGATCTAGACCTTATTAAATTCGAAGAATGGGCTAAAGCATGGGGGATGTCATTCAATGCTAAGAAGTGTACCGTTCTGCGTAAAGACAGCAAAAAAACTCATTTTTTTCAAATTAAGAGAACACATCCTACAACAGACGTCTGTAAGTTCTTATCTTGGCATCACAAAATCTGATCATCTAAAATGGAACTCAAACAACAACCAAACCGTCAAGAAAGCGAACTGCTCGCTCAGTTTTATTATCAGAAACCTCAAACGTTGCCCAGCCGAATGTTGTAGAACAGCCTACCTCTGCCTTGATAGGTTCATTCTTGAGTATGGGTCAGCCGTCTGGGACCCCTACATACATACAACAAGAGATAAACGGTGTTTCAAAGTCCAGAATTGTAAAATGGAACAATTTAAAAACTCTTTCTTCAACAAGACCACTTTTGACTGGAACCATCTGACCGACATCTCCACGCATAGTACCACGGTACTAGATCACCTAGCAGTACTCCTCCCCCGACGCAATACATGTCCTGAGGGACTCTGCGCCGTATATCCACATGTACACAGATATAGATACATACTCATTTTGCTGTCAAAAATGTTTGGTTAGTGAGCAAGGGGAGGGAACTCCAAACTATTGTAAAAGATGTGCATTGATTAGGTTGCCTTACAGGCGTCAGCTGTAGGGAATTTCCCTTTAGCTTAGCGGTAGAGCAACAGGCTGGAGAGCCAAGGGTTGCAGGTTCGAGCCCCAGCGACGGCTCCATTTGTATCACTATTCCTTGTCTTTCTACAAACTGGTGCAGTTGACAATTCCTTTTCAAGGTAGGGAGAACCTTCGGCGGGATTCAAAGAATCTGGGTTGGTGATTGAAAAAAGGGGGGATTAATGTAAAAGATGTGCATTGATAAGGTTGCCTTACAAGTGTCAGCTGAAGGGAATTTTCCTGTAGCTCAGTGGTAGAGCATCTGGCTGAAGTGCCAAGAGTTCCGGGTTTGAGCCCCAGCGACGGATTTTCTTTACACTATTCCTCGTCCTACTACACAAGGTCATCATTTGGTTTGATATGGACAAAAGGATTTCCAGCTCTGAATTGGTAGCTGCTTGATGATAGAAAAATGTCTCGACATTTTAAGTCTTATCTGAAAAATAAAACAAAACACAAAAAAAATCCAAAGGGATTACAAAATTTACTGATGCTTTCAAGCTGAAGACTCCTGCCAAGCCCAGTTTAACGGTGACTAACATAGAGACAAGGCTACTCCACCAGTTTGAATAGATTCATCTTTTCCTGTTGCTATCTCCACCTACATGTAGCACTAAACAGCTTGACATGATCATGAGCATCCCTTCATCCACTGCAGTAGTGGAAGGGTCTTTCAGTTTCAGGCCAATGATAAACATTTTTACTATGAAATGGAAAACGCTGTCACAGGGCCAGGTAGAAACTGGGGACAGGGGAGGAGGAATCGGGCTTTACCCGAGAGCTATACTACCTATAGCACAGGAACAGGTACTTGTGAAACGGTAGTAAAAGAAAACACTGCATTGAAGTCAGTGGTGAAATTCATTGTCTGGGCCACAATTTCTACAGATTTTGAAGATAACCCATTGATGTATAGCTTTAAGGGACCTATGATTATGTAAAATGGCCAAAGAAGTGTGTCCTGAACTTCTATATTTGTTTCGTATGCCCATGTTGAAAATCACATTGACGTTAAAGGTCAAGTTCATTTTCTGGCTCATAACTTAATTCTGAACGGCTGAATACAACTCCATGAAATTTTCGGGATATATAGTGTGTTGCATATCACTATTGGGTCTGTACACCCAATAGGTCAAGGTCACTTTGAGGTCAAAGGTCAAATTCATCATCTTGGCTGTAACTTTTGAAGTGCTAAATAAACAACTCATTGACATTTTAGGAATATATGTAGGATTTCAAGGCGGTGTATTATGAACAAATATTTTGTCTGTATGCCCAAGATCAAGGTCACATATAGGTCAGTGGTCAAATTCATCATCTTGGCCATAACTTCTGATGTGCAGAATATAACTTGATGAAATTTTGGGATTGCAAGGAAGTTTGTAGCGTACCACTATTGTATCTGTACGCCTAAGGTCAAGGTCACATTGTGGTCAAATATCAAATTTATTGTCTGGGCCATAACTCATGAAGAATTGAAAATAGCTCAATGTAATTTTATTAATAGATTTAGGATGGCAAAGGTGACCCGGATGTGGTGCAAACTACAATAAGGTCTGTGTGCCAAAGGTCAAGATTTGGCTAGTAACTTGCTGGTCGAATGCCTATAAAGCTTGTTAAAATGTATGAATGAAACTTACTTTCAATGTCACAGAGGTCAAACGTGTTTGAAATATTTGAGAGACATTTTCTAATGATCAGTACAGTCCAGCGTTTATAATTTAAATACAAAAATGGGCAGTAAACCTCATCTGCTGGTATACATGCTGAAGACACAGGTTTAATCATTAATATGTTGGTGTGTTTTAGTTGTGCATTTGTAATTAGGTAAGATAACAAAGAGTGCCACAACTAATTATTTACATGATTTTGAATGCTGTTTACATATAAACTTATGAAATTGAACTCATGAAATTGTGAAATTGAACTCATGTAATTGTTTTGGAAATATAATATACACTTGAATATTAAACATTAGTCTGGTATACACCTACATATATGTGATAGCTATCATGCTGTGAGTGAGTGGAAAAACATTAATATAAAATGTGAACGCCATTAAACTCATTATAGAAGGACGCATTTAAGTGTTTCCTGGTACACCCTTGTACCAGCCAATGACATTTAAAGGTTTCACCTCAAAGGATATGTGTTTAAAGTGCTGATACAAGTTTACTCTACACGTGTATCAACATATTTTATGAGTTGAGTAAATTAAGTATTTTAGGTACATTGATGTATATTTATCTATATATGTTACAATAATTGTACTGATGCTGGTGCAAATCACTTTCCTACCAACAGGGCTTGGATGTGTATTTCATACTGCACTGTAGTTACCAATCTATTCAGATTGATCTGTGCAGATATCAAGCTACATATGCTGTGAATGAAAAAAGAATTGTATGCATTTTGTGCATAAAGCGGTATGTCAATGTTGCATTTGTACAAAAAGGGATATATATATATAGGACTTATTTACTGCTGAACAGATTATAATAGTTTATACTATATTTTTTACTGTAGTGGGAGTCAGTCCCTTATGTGCTGGACTTCGTCGGTGTGAGTTGGTGCCACAGATACAGACATGCCTATCCAGCAGGTTCGAGTGCTGACACTACATGGGGGAGAGGACTTGTCCCATACTCTCTTTAGGCTGGAGAAAGGTAAGTCCTGTTTATAAGAGTATTACTTTACAGTGACAACACTTCTAAACAATCAATTACTGTAATTTGGAATAATCCTTCATGAACCAGTCTTGTTACCCTGTATTCACATGAACTAGAAAGACTTAACTTGAAATTGAATACAAAAGTGTATTGTACATGTTTTAGGATGGGTGCTGAGGTTTGTGATGGGCCCGTCCCTCCACGCAAGCCCTGTACGTGTGTTTTGCAACCATCCCCCATCAAAAGACGTGGCTTATGACAGGGAGGAGTACTATGAGTTAAAATGGCGGTCACCATCCGGCTCACGGATAGACAGACATGATGTGTACGCTGAGATCAATATCCACATAGCAGGCTCCTTCAATTACTACTTCACTGTAGATGAAAGGTATTGTAATTTTGAAATACCGTTTTATATTCATGACTATCATAATCGTAATATTTTCACATAAGTTCACTGGCAGGTGGAGCTGATAGTTCCTTCATTACTTTAATTTTAGCTCATTAACCCCTGAAGACACATTTGAACTCTTCCAATTCAAATGATGGAATAGTTCATTATGAAATTTCAGGGGTGAATGAGTTAAACTGCTGCATGAAAGTGCATTAAGTTAAAGATATTTTCCTTTTCCAATGAAGTATTAATTAAAATGGTCAATAATTTACTTCACTGAGTAAAATTACTTTCTATCTTGTTCCCACGTTTTACTTGCTACAGTGAAACCTGTCTTATCTGACCCCTTAGCACTCTGATATTCAACATAATGCTATAATCATATTTGTAGTGAAAACTCCCTAATACGACTTGTGTATCATGGTATCCTTTTTCTACTTTCTCTGAGGTCAAAGGTCAATTGTCAATATTTTTGTTAATTCCTCGTTTTTATATAGATACTGAAATGAAAATCAATGCACATTGACTTTTAACCCTTTCACCACTGTAGACCACAATGGACTCATTCAAATAAAGCTATGGTAGAGTCTACTAAAGTTACCTAGGGGTGAAAGGGTTAATACCACTTGACTTGTTCATCTAATAATATAAGGTTAATCTACAAAAGTGCTATAGGTACAGTGTTATTATATGCTAATGCAGTCATTAATTGTCCTTTTAGATACAATAATTTGTAAAACTTATTTGCGATTTGCAGTTCTTCCCATGAAAATCCCAGTGGGAAAGGGTACTTCCTGGTGGATCCTACTCTTACATTTGATGATGAAGACGATATTGATAATGATATTACACTCGACTGTATACAGTGCCTGACTGTCATATCAAAAAGTCTTGGGCCTTTCAATGAATGGGAAGGCAGACTCCGGGTTGCCAAGGAAACCAGTTACAACATGGTACACTTCACTCCCGTACAGGAACTTGGCCAGTCCAACTCGGCATACTCCATCCGCAACCACCATGTGTTCAGTCCCGTGTACAGCCCTAGTGATGTCAAGTACACCTACACTGACCTGGAAAAACTTGTCAAAAAAATGTGGAGTGAATGGAAGATGTTTTCTTTGACCGACCTTGTACTGAATCACGCAGCCAACGACTCTAAGTGGCTGCAGGAACACCCTGAGTGTGCGTACAACCTGGTGAACTCCCCTCACCTGAAGCCAGCTTACCTGGTCGACAGAATCCTGCATCACTTTAGCAGTGAGGTTGCTGAGAACAAGTGGGAGGACAAGGGTGTGCCAGCCAAGCTCTGTGAGAACTACCACCTGGAGGTATGCTCACAGATATATATAATTTTTCTACTTTTAAACAGAAATTTAGCTCAGTTTACACCAGTAACAATTTAGTTGAATAAGGATTTAAAGTTAACAATCTTGTACTAATGGTGCATTTTGCCTACATGTAATTAGTGTCTACCATGGTGCCTTAAAAATTTCAATTGAAGAAGTGAGGGAGGAGAGGGGAGGGGTGGGAGGGCATAATGAGAATGATAAATAAGTGAGTATGGTTTTAACAGCTTATAATTATGACATGACTGATATTTGTCATTGAAACGAGATTTGACTTTTTTTTTTTGCTTCATAATGTCTACGATATTCACAGCAGCAGAAAGGGTGACTGGGCCCATATTGGAATATGGACACAGATGAGGCCGAATACAATATGGCTGCATATTTATAACTAGGCATCGCCAGTTATTTCTCTGGGAAATAGATTGTTTTGTTCTTTGTCTCCATAACTGTTAGGTTTTCTTTTTAACTGATCACAGATACAATGCAGTTCCCACTATAATGGAAGATTACTGATCTGCAAATGATCGTCAGGAAAATTAGACTGAAGACAGTAGTATAGTGTAACTGATCATCTTACAAATGGTATGAATTCTTTTGATTTGCCTTTTTTCAAAAATTAAAAGTCTATTCTAACAAGGTCCCTTGTATGTTTTTGTACTCATTACAGGCCACGAAACACCTGCTGATGACTGAGATTATCCCTCCCCAAAAGTTACACGAGTTCTATACTGTGGATGTGGAAGATTATCTCCAGAAATTTAGGAAAGCTATGGAAGGTGAGTTTGACACTGTTAGGAATTATGTGTACAACTAAAACACTTCCATGTTTATGTCAATCTTTAAGGAAAGCTGAGGAACAATACGGCAAAACATATTTAAAAATAGTTTCAGTTTAATTTTTCCTAGTTATGAAAGAATATATAAAATGTATTCATAAAAGTATGTTTGATCTCTGTGTAGAAGGAAAGGAGGTGATGACTTGTAAGCCCAAGCTAGAGATTATCCAGGATCCTGAATTCTGTCGACTTGGCTCTACTGTAGACATGAACACAGCCTTAAGGCTATACCACACCAGCAGGTCAGTGAAACCCTGTATCATAAACTACACATCAGCATAGTTAGTGTCATAAACTACATATCAGCATTATACACTGTTTCATGAACTACACATAAGCATAACGCACTGTATCATAAACTACACATCAGCATAATATACTGTTTCATGAACTACACATAAGCATAATATACTGTATCATGAACTACACATAAGCATAATTAGTGTGTCATAAACTACACATCAGCAAAGTTAGTGTGTCATAAACTACATATCAGCATAATATACTGTATCATAAACTACATATCAGCATAATTAGTGTCATAAACTACACATCAGCATAATTAGTGTCATAAACTACATATCAGCATAATTAGTGTCATAAACTACACATCAGCATAATTAGTGTGTCATAAACTACATATCAGNGTTTCATAAACTACATATCAGCATAACGCACTGTATCATAAACTACACATCGGCATAATACACTGTATCACAAACTACATATCAGCATAATATACTGTTTCATAAACTACACATCGGCATAATATACAGTTTCATAAACTACATATCAGCATAACGCACTGTATCATAAACTACACATCGGCATAATACACTGTATCACAAACTACATATCAGCATAAAGCACTGTATCATAAACTACATATCAGTATAACACACTGTATCATAAACTACATATCAGCATAATACACTGGATCCTAAACTACATATCAGCATAATACACTATCATAAACTACATATCAGCATAATACACTGGATCCTAAACTACATATCAGCATAATACACTGGATCCTAAACTACATATCAGCATAATACACTGGATCCTAAACTACATATCAGCATAATACACTGTATCATAAACTACATATCAGCATAATACACTGGATCCTAAACTACATATCAGCATAATACACTATCATAAACTACATATCAGCATAATACACTGTATCATAAACTACATATCAGCATAATACACTGTATCATAAACTACATCTCAGTATATTACACTGTATCATTAGTGTGACTCAGTGTATTATTAACTACAGGTCAATGTAGCCAATTGCATCATAAGCTCCATACATTTGTATCAGTAAATTCGGAGTGATACATGATGTTAAACGTACTGACGTCTGTGATATATGATGTTACAAGTGTAGGTGTTTGTGATATCAGATCATATCTGTGTAACTCAATGTATCATAAACTACAGGGGTACATGTCAGTGTAGTCACAGACATATTATGATAAACTACATGTCAGTGTATCCCTCTGTATATAAAACTAAAAATTAATGTAGCCTATTGTACAATATTCTCCATATCAGCCGAGTATATCAAATCTCATCGGTGTAGTCCAGAGTACATTGTACATATATATAAAAATCTACACATTAATGTAGCCTAGTGTATCATAAACTACATAATTATATAATCCCCACTTAGTGAGGGGCTATATAGTAATAGCTTTGTCAGTACTAGTGCATCTATCTGTGTGTGTTCGCATGTCTGTCTATGTAGTAAAAACCTTTATGTACAAGATATCTCACAAACTCCTCAACAAATTTTGTTTACCAGGTATATTTACACTATAGTATGGTAATATTGAGTTTTACACCTGATTTTTGGAGGTCATCAGTCAAGGTTAAGGGTCAAAGGTCATACGAAAAGATTACACTTTACCACTTTAGAAGTAAAAAGCTTGTATTCACAAATGAGCCAACTGATTAAAGATGATCTTGTACACCATTTCCTTATGAGTGGGGGAGGGGGGGCGGGGGGGAGGGCGAGGTGTAGGGTATATTTATGTGAGCCTCCATTCACTTTGTTTTAATTTTTTGTAAGAGTAGCCAAATGTATCATAAACTGACCACACAAAGCAGATAATATATCTACTTTTATTTTGTCCAATAACAAAGTAACGTATAGATAATAGCTATAAGAAAATACTGATACTGTACATTCTAATCTATGACATTTCGGAGGTGCTTATGTTAGAATTTAGAAAAGCCTATCAAAATACCTACCGTTTTCAGGCATGACGTCAGTGAAAATGAGAGAGTGGACGCTTGTTGTGCTGCACTTGAAAATAAATTGCATGAACTGAATGGTGAGAAGATGAGAGAAATGGAGGACCATATTAATGCCATTGTGAACAACTTCCTGGCCAATGCCAGGTGGAGATTTCTGGCTGGTGATGGCCCGAAGCTTGGAGCCGTTACGGAGAAGGAACCAATGATGCACAAGTAAGATACGACATTGGGTATAGTGTAATGGAGATTTTAGGAGTCACACAAACTTTAAACAGAGAACATATTTCTTACTATGAACAATTCTAGATAAAGTAATTCATATTGGTGTCTGTCTGTAGAGGCCCTGAGCGAAAGAACGAGTTGAGTCCTTGTAAAGTAATTCATATTGGTGTCTGTCTGTAGAGGCCCTGAGCGAAAGAACGAGTTGAGTCCTTGTAAAGTAGTTCATATTGGTGTCTGTCTGTAGAGGCCCTGAGCGAAAGAACGAATTGAGTCCTAGTAAAGTAATTCATATTGGTGTCTGAAGAGGCCCTGAGTAAAAGAACGAGTTGAGTCTTTGTAAAGTAATACTGTATAATTTGAAGTGTTCATTGTGTGTAAATGTTTGTTGTTTTTAAGGGTTATGGAACAACGCTAATAGATACATTAAAATTAGTCTGTATAATTTCAGCTACTGTTTGATTTACATGTGATCTCCATGAATTTTGTACCATGACATGATCTAAGTAGCTTCAAAAGATGAAAGAAAGAACTCATGATTTATAATGTTTTTTCCCCCTTAATTTTCAAGCAAAAACTGTCTGCTTTCTCTTGCCGAAATGCATATATGTGTATTATTTCTCCCAAAATGAAGGAAGAAAATCAGGAATATTTTCCCAATTTTTATGAAAAGGCAAAGTCTGCTTTAATATGCAGATGGAAAAAAAGGTTTTAAAATGTCATTTTATGAGTTCGAAATAGAAAATATTACATGTATTTACATTTGTTCATATTATGATGGTAAAATATGAAAAAACATTCATTTTCCTTACTATTGTTTTCAGTTACTTTATCCAGCCAGATTCCTACATAGCATCACTGGATAAAGAGAAGGCAAGGATAGATACTGATGCTGCCAAGCTCATAATGGCGTCCAATGGCTGGGTCATAGGTGATGACCCCCTGAGGAATTTTGCTGAGCCAGGTAGCCATTCCAAGCATTCCAACGTTACAATATTTTATCAAAGATTTGGCAAGTTTTACAGAACTGTTGAATCTGGAAGTAAAGATTCATTTCTAGTACATTGTACTTTAATTGTCTCTCCTTTCAGAGGACCATGTCGACGCCTATCACTGGTCTTATATCTAGGCCCCAGGACTTACACTGCCTAGTTAAATTTTCACCTTTCGACAGTAAAATCCATTTTTGCCCAATATTGAATTCTCCCTTCACATTTGATAATTCGCCCTCATTACGGAAAGAGAAAAAGGCGAAAATTAACTGCAGCGAAAATTTCCCGGTATACAGTATCACAGACAATGAAACATTTGAATGATGAATTCAAAAAACATCCTTATGAAATGAAATTAGGTGTTATCTGATGGTTTGATACCAATCAAAATATTCACAAGTACAATGAGAGGGTGTTACAAAATGAGTATAACAACCAACTTGTGACATCTTTTTCTTGAATTCTAGGAACCTATTGCTTCACTGAAATAAGATGCTTTAAACTGATATACTTTTTAAGTTTTTATTTTGTAAGTACATAACAATTTTGACATTTTGTAATACAGGTGACCATTGGGAAGTACAAAAAGGTTAGATATGAACGATATCTAGCTACTCAATATGTTATGTATTACACTGTCATCTTAAAGTTGTGTAGGATATTTATTTGATTATTTTTCCCCTGAATCTTACTGAATACAAATGTTATATTTCTACAAACGAACCTTTAAGTTTATATCCTTTTGTTTACTATATACCAGTATAGAATGTATTTCTTAAGATTTTTGTATTGTTATATACATGTATGTATGTATGTATTAAATGTAAAAGCATGCTACTTTAACACATTCACCCCTACAGTCACATTTGAACCTTACAGATCAAAGACTGGGCAAGTCCAGTTTAAGTATGTAGGGGTGAATGAGTTAAGCTATCTACTCTGCATTATTTCAATTACTAGTAAATAACAGCCAAAATTACAACAAAAGTTTCTGATATAGTTTTACAACTCAGCAAAGTCAATAGCCATGCATCTTAAGCAGTTTTCTTGCACAACATAACTTGCTGGATTTCCCAATTTTGGAGGAAGAGTCCCGATTTTTGTCTATAAATTTAGTATCTTCAACCAGTAAATTTGCTAAATTATTTCTTAGATTTGATGATTCCATCTGAAAGAACAACTAACACTAATGTCATGAGGTACATTGTACTATATTATCTCTCCTTTGGGCTTTCTGATCAATAATCAATAATGCCATTTTAAAATATTATTTTCCCAAGGGGGGGTATACCTACATTTAATTTATGCTTTTAATTTTGAACATGCAGAAATTACCAATAATATACTGATAATTTCAAAAGGTTGGCAACTTTTACACCCAGTTACTGAAATGCACCTATCAGAAAAACCAGGTCAATTGCATAATTTTAGGTGTTGATAGAAATTTTAATTAATTAATTTTCAGAATACATTTTTGGCTTGAATTGTATTTTAGATGTACATGTATTTCTAAATACACCAACAAGTATACTAATACACCAGCACTTACGTGAGTGGAGTGTATACGAAGCGAGCACTTGGCTAGCGAAGATGAGTTTGCCTATGATTAATTTTATTTTTCTTGGGAGGGGGAGTTCAGCTTGGTTGTTTTAAATATCATGAAGCATGTAAGGTATACACTACCTGAAAATCCAAGATAACAGAATCTAGTTAGTTTCATCTCCAGTTAACTCTAAACTATTAGTCCCTCATTTACACATGTACTTGTACTGCAGGCTCGAACATTTACCTGCGGCGGGAGTTGGTGGCCTGGGGTGACAGTGCCAAGCTGCGGTATGGGAAGAAGGAGTCTGACTGCCCATTCTTGTGGCAGTACATGAAAGAGTACACCGAGAGGACGGTGAAGATATTCCACGGTGTCCGACTGGACAACTGTCACAGCACGCCACTACACGTAGCTGAGGTACGCTAATGGTTCTATCTTGTCTTTGATTTATTTCTTCTATATACCAGGAGATGTTCACCCAGTCAAACTTTCGCCCTTTAATTGCCAGAATAATTCATATTCGCCCAGTGTTAATTTTGCCTTTCACATTTAATTTCTAGGCATGTGATGTTGTTAACTAAATATTTGCTGTATTGATAAATTCACCATAAGTACGGCAGGCAAAAAAGGTGAAAATTTAACTGCAGCAGAAATTTCCTGGTATACCGTGTTCTGTTCTGTCATCTTTTTGCCATTGTTATTTGGTGGTACAATTGTACCAACAAAAGTATAGTTTGCAGAATGGAATAATTTGAGTACACAGTTCAATCTGTATTTCATTCAATAGCATTAGCAATACTAACTTTTTTATTTTCACTGTTTTGTACTTTCTCTATCTGGAAGGTGAGTTTATGAAAGTTAAGCCTCAATAACTTATAACTAGTCATGATTCTTAAATATTTTCTACAGTACATGCTTGATGCTGCTAGGAAGATCCGGCCTGATCTGTATGTGGTAGCCGAGCTGTTCACTGGCAATGAGGGGCTGGATAACTATTTCCTTAACAAGCTCGGCATCAACTCCCTCATTAGAGGTAGGACTTGATACAATACCGTACTCGTTAATATCAAAATTCATGCTTTTCAAAGGAAAACTATGTTCTCAGTTACAGTGTAATATATAAGTGGACATTTTTGTTCAATAAATATTTTTGCTAGTTTCCTGTTTACTGACTTATAGTGCAAAAATAGACGCATAAATTAAAAAATGCAGCAGCATCATGAACACAAAAATGATTATGAACAGTGTTTACAGTATTGGACTACACACGTATATATAACCATTGTGTTAGAGATGTTAATGAAAAATACACTTCAGTAGGGAGTGCCAATTAACTTAAAAGATAAGGAGGATTTTCTGTAATTCATGCAGGTGTCCGAGAGGCCCTGAGTAAAAGAACTTGTTGAGTCCTAGTAAAGTAATTCACATTGGTGTCCGAGAGGCCCTGAGTAAAAGAACTTGTTGAGTCCTAGTAAAGTAATTCATATTGGTGTCCATGAGGCCCTGAGTAAAAGAACTTGTTGAGTCCTAGTAAAGTAATTCATATGGGTGTCCGAGAGGCCCTGAGTAAAAGAACTTGTTGAGTCCTAGTAAAGTAATTCATATTGGTGTCCGTGAGGCCCTGAGTCAATCTAATTAAAATTATATCTTCACATCGCTCCTGTTTACTGATATGTCGCGTTGAAGATCTAACAACATCCTGANCAAAGACTGGGCAAGTCCAGTTTAAGTATGTAGGGGTGAATGAGTTAAGCTATCTACTCTGCATTATTTCAATTACTAGTAAATAACAGCCAAAATTACAACAAAAGTTTCTGATATAGTTTTACAACTCAGCAAAGTCAATAGCCATGCATCTTAAGCAGTTTTCTTGCACAACATAACTTGCTGGATTTCCCAATTTTGGAGGAAGAGTCCCGATTTTTGTCTATAAATTTAGTATCTTCAACCAGTAAATTTGCTAAATTATTTCTTAGATTTGATGATTCCATCTGAAAGAACAACTAACACTAATGTCATGAGGTACATTGTACTATATTATCTCTCCTTTGGGCTTTCTGATCAATAATCAATAATGCCATTTTAAAATATTATTTTCCCAAGGGGGGGTATACCTACATTTAATTTATGCTTTTAATTTTGAACATGCAGAAATTACCAATAATATACTGATAATTTCAAAAGGTTGGCAACTTTTACACCCAGTTACTGAAATGCACCTATCAGAAAAACCAGGTCAATTGCATAATTTTAGGTGTTGATAGAAATTTTAATTAATTAATTTTCAGAATACATTTTTGGCTTGAATTGTATTTTAGATGTACATGTATTTCTAAATACACCAACAAGTATACTAATACACCAGCACCAAGTTTGCCTCATCTTCGCTAGCCAAGTGTTTGCTTCGTATATACTCCACTTATGTGAGTGGAGTGTATACGAAGCGAGCACTTGGCTAGCGAAGATGAGTTTGCCTATGATTAATTTTATTTTTCTTGGGAGGGGGAGTTCAGCTTGGTTGTTTTAAATATCATGAAGCATGTAAGGTATACACTACCTGAAAATCCAAGATAACAGAATCTAGTTAGTTTCATCTCCAGTTAACTCTAAACTATTAGTCCCTCATTTACACATGTACTTGTACTGCAGGCTCGAACATTTACCTGCGGCGGGAGTTGGTGGCCTGGGGTGACAGTGCCAAGCTGCGGTATGGGAAGAAGGAGTCGGACTGCCCATTCTTGTGGCAGTACATGAAAGAGTACACCGAGAGGACGGTGAAGATATTCCACGGTGTCCGACTGGACAACTGTCACAGCACGCCACTACACGTAGCTGAGGTACGCTAATGGTTCTATCTTGTCTTTGATTTATTTCTTCTATATACCAGGAAATGTTCACCCAGTCAAACTTTCGCCCTTTAATTGCCAGAATAATTCATATTCGCCTAGTGTTAATTTTGCCTTTCACATTTAATTTCTAGGCATGTGATGGTGTTAACTAAATATTTGCTGTATTGATAAATTCACCATAAGTACGGCAGGCAAAAAAGGTGAAAATTTAACTGCAGCAGAAATTTCCTGGTATACCGTGTTCTGTTCTGTCATCTTTTTGCCATTGTTATTTGGTGGTACAATTGTACCAACAAAAGTATAGTTTGCAGAATGGAATAATTTGAGTACACAGTTCAATCTGTATTTCATTCAATAGCATTAGCAATACTAACTTTTTTATTTTCACTGTTTTGTACTTTCTCTATCTTGAAGGTGAGTTTATGAAAGTTAAGCCTCGATAACTTATAACTAGTCATGATTCTTATATCTTTCCTACAGTACATGCTTGATGCTGCCAGGAAGATCCGGCCTGACCTGTATGTGGTAGCCGAGCTGTTTACTGGCAATGAGGGGCTGGATAACTACTTCCTCAACAAGCTCGGCATCAACTCCCTCATTAGAGGTAGGACTTGATACAATACCGTACTCGTTAATATCAAAATTCATGCTTTTCGAAGTAAAATTATGTTCCCAGTTACAGTGCAATACATAAGTGGACATTTTTGCTAGTTTCCTGTGTACTGACTTATAGTGCAAAAATAGACGCATAAATTAAAAATTGCAGCAGCATCATGAACACAAAAAATTCTATATTATGAACAGTGTTTACAGTATTGGACTATACACGTATATATAACCATTGTGTTAGAGACGTTAACGAAAAATACACTTCAGTAGGGAGTGCCAATTAACTTAAAAGATAAGGAGGATTTTCTGTAATTCATGCANAACACACTTGCTATGATAAAAGACCGAGAGGTGTCAAATGAGCATCGAAAATGGCGGCGCCCATGACACCACGCCGTGTCTATCTACAAGACAACGTTTGTACAATTTGTGGATTTTGCTTTGAAATAAGAGAGACTTCCTCTTCTGGTGATGTTGTCGTTTAAAAGTTTAACAACCTGAAACTAAAATTAACCAATGACAGGCTTCGCAATATTCAGACTATCACTTGACCAGACGAAAAATTGGATTTTTGGCTACGAGGTGTCTGCATTAAATGCTACAGGTCCTGCTTTCTGATTGGTTAAAAGAAAGAGTTATGTCGCGCTTTGATTGGCTTGTTATAAATACGATAATTCATTCATGTTGACCTCTGACGTGACCCTCTACGGGGTGTTGTTAGATCTTCAACGCGACATATCAGTAAACGGGAGCGATGTGAAGATATAATTTTAATCAGATTGGCCCTGAGTAAAAGAACTTGTTGAGTCCTAGTAAAGTGATTCATACGGGTGTCCGAGAGGCCCCGAGTAAAAGAACTTGTTGAGACCTAGTAAAGTAATTCATATTGGTGTCTGTTTGTAGAGGCCCTGAGTGCCAATACAGGTCGAGACTTAGGAGGACTGGTGTACAGGTACGGAGGTCAAGCTGTCGGCTCCTTCATACAGCCCAGGGTTCGCCCTATGATACCCACGGTGGCACATGCTCTCTTCTTTGACCAGACACATGACAACCAAGGTCCTGTTCAGGTGAGCACCTCTCAGCTTCGTTCCTACATGGATTTTGATGAAACTTCATAGATTGGTAAAGTATGAGAAAACCTCAAATTTTGTTTGTGTTCCAGGTGCCAAAGTCAAGATTATTATTTCTAGAGTTTTTTTGTCAAATAACAAATTGATACAATAATGTTTCGGAGGATATGTTCTCATCTTTACAAATTCAACTAAATGTCGACATTTGAATACAGGTATATGTGTTGGTAACTCCTATAAATCTTTGTATGTAATTTTCTGTGGCCAATATTACAGGTGTTACTTGTATTTATGGTGGAAACTGTGCTTTCTATATTGTTTTAATAAATGGAAAAAATATACAGACATATTATCAAAGGCTAGTGTGAGATGTAACAAGGTATTAACTTAAACACATATGAAGAGATTGGTGTCATTTGCAATGCTTCATTTGATACTGTTAACATTCTATGAAAAATAAGTTTAAATACCTGATTGGCAAAATATTGCATTTTGAAATAAGTTGCGAAAAATCTTCGAATCTATAGTTATACAGTGTACTGATTATAACTCTTACCAGTACATGTACAAATATTCAAAAGCTTTTGGGAAGGCAAATGTAATGTAGAAAGATCACATAGGTGTCAACCTCCGAGACCTCAATGAGGAAGATCCCCCTCATTCCACATTTCCAATGAGGAAGATCCCCCTCATTCCACATTTCCAATGAGGAAGATCCCCCTCATTCCACATTTCCAATGAGGAAGATCCCCCTCATTCCACATTTCCAATGAGGAAGATCCCCCTCATTCCACATTTCCAATGAGGAAGATCCCCCTCATTCCACATTTCCAATGAGGAAGATCCCCCTCATTCCACATTTCCAATGAGGAAGATCCCCCTCATTCCACATTTCCAATGAGGAAGATCCCCCTCATTCCACATTTCCAATGAGGAAGAAATTAGTGTATGAAACGCGACTGAACCTGCTTTGCTCAATTTAACTTCACCTTTTTATGTATCAAAATAACCCCAAAAACCATTGATTTGATTCAGACACACCTGTTATAGTCATTGCACCCACCCTGCAGTAAGGAGGAGATCATTTCACCACAGGATGTAGATTTTGAGTTTGCGTGAGTTTGGATGTGGAAGTTTAGAGGGAGATTGGTAAATTTTTCGTCAAAATGGGGAGGTCTCCCTCCTAATGAGATAGCTAGGTTTGACAGCTATGAGATCGATGTCTTAATTCCAGGGACTCCATGTGATCTTCACAATAGTACGATATGCAACATTTAATGTACATATTAACCTTTTTCCTTTATTTTTGACTACAGCTGAGATCAGCCTATGACCTGTTTCCCAATGCAGCTCTGGTCTCTATGGCATGCTGTGCTTCTGGAAGTAACCGTGGGTATGATCAGATCATTCCTCATCATGTGAGTTACATTGACGTTTTTGTAATGTTATAATTTACCAGACTTGGATTTTATTATGAAATCTTGATAGGAAAAATATCTTGCTGCATGATGATATTGTATCATTCAACTGAAACAAGAGTGTAAATTTTGAAAACAAAGAAATAATTTTGGTATTAAAAATATCTTATTCTAATATCAAATAATGACAATTATATTCATTGAATGATTTCTGATGCCAGTTGTTAAAAAGCTTGTGACAAACGATAATATTTGAAGTTTACTTTGTAAATCGTATATTAGATGAATATCCATGTAAGTTATATTTAGTTTGAAATTCTAAAATGTTCATCACCATCCCCTTTTTGTCACGTGTGTTTACCAGATCCATGTGGTTACGGAAGAGAGACTGTACACCTCCTGGAGTGACAGTCAGACTCCTAATCGTTCCCAAATCAATCAATTCTCCGGCATTACTGCAGGCAAGACTGTGCTCAACAGACTGCATGGAGAGCTGGGCAAGAGGGGATTCTCCGAGGTTAGCATGTTCGTGCAATGGAAAAAAATCCGTTAGAAAGTGCCAGAAGATTTATTTTGCTTGTTATACGAGTTATAAAAGCTATAGCAAAGTTGAAATTCAAATAATAATTGAATTTATATGGGATAATGATGTTTCTAATGTTGTGTACATCAATATAGAATATCTTGATCAACTTGTGTCTCAGAATTCATGGTTTATTAAGACAAAACTTAGAAAATACATAGTCATTTAGTAGACTCATGGACTTATTAATGATGTGCATTTTTATATACTGTATGCACTTACTACTGCCAGGAGTAACTTGCTAGGTATAATCGGCTGAGAATGAGCTTTGTTTGTATTTGTAGGTGTTTGTAGACCACGTACGGGATGATGTAATATCGATCACCAGACACAACCCCCACACCCATGACTCTGTCGTCCTGGTAGCTAGGACGGCTTTTCATCACCCAAATCAACCCCAGGACACCGGCTTCATTCCACCTGTCATCATTCAGGGTACATTGTACAGCATGATAAACACCCAAGTGTTTGTTCTAAAAATCAACTCCTAAAAGTTTAGATTCTTCATAGTAATTGAAAAATAGATTTGACTGCTGATTTGTATAACAATACGCTTTATTCAATGACAGGAAATATTCAATTCGGGAAAAGAAATTTTACAACTGACCTCAATAACAAACTCTTCGAAGCTGTGTTTCTTCTGTAAAGTATTCATAGAGTTGAGGGTCAGACTCAGCTTCAGTCATGGTCAGACCCAAAGTGTTTTCAATACATGACTTTTGACTCACCGCCACGAAGTGGAAGCGAGACCTCGGTGTTACTTTTCTGGCAATGGCGGCGGCGCGTCAACATTAATTTTTTGTGTTTAAGTTAGTTTCACTGAAAGTATAAGTGCTACATCAACCAAACTTGAACCATATATGCATCTGAGGTAGTACATCTCAGCCCATGCATCAAATGCTAGATGCGGCCTACCTTTCATGGTCCATTGACTTTGTCAGCATCTCCATCAACATGAAGTTTTTGTGTTTAAGTAAATATCTCTGATATGTGCATTGATGGTCAAAGAGGAGACACATCAATCCGAATGGCTTGTTATAATTTGATTAAATAAAATGTTAAATCATAACATGACAATACATCCATAAACTGTCAGTGAATGTTGGGTTCTGTTGCAGGCATTGTGACCCGGGTTCTGTTTGAGGGGCGACCGGTCCACACGGAGGAGTCGCAGTATAAGAAGGACAAGGACTACATCAATGGACTGCCTGACTACCTCCTGGAGCTAGAGAAAGACGTGGATGTAGGGGAGAGTCGCATGGCTAGGGTGGTCGTGTCCAACGACACCCCCACCTCCGAGGTTCATCTTCACATGTTCACACCCGGCAGTGTCATAGCATTCAGGTACCGTAGTATTTCTAATATTACAATTGTAAGATTTATCAAGTTAACATTTTTGTCAATTCTAAAAACTAGTACATTGTAAAAGATCATGTTAAAATTAAAAACTAAAAAACTTAATTCAATGTTTTACTATTTTTGATTAATGGTCCAGAGTTTAGATCAAGCAAGTGTACAACTTATCCTATACCAGTAGTTTGTCACGTTTTTAACCGGTTTCTGTATATTAAGTATGGCTGTTCAGGTTATATTGTCCAAGGTGTCTACTGCAGAGGTTAACATCAGAATAGAAGATAACATATCCATGGTATGTTGGCTAAGGTGTCTTATAAACCGAAACCTCAAAATAGAACATAGGTAAGATTTAACTGAAAACACAAGCATCATTTAGACAATATCGACTTAATCGGAGGTGAAAATCCGTGGGATTTTGCCTCACGCTGTGAGATCTGGCATGTAACCGACATCCAGGTCTTACACTCACCTCGCTTTCTGCACCCCTGGAATATGACATAGCGAAAATCGAAGGCTCAGTGTGCACCACCTTGTGGATGTGACAAGAAGACTAGTTTCATTGTTTGATGTACATCAAAAGAATCTTGCGGTAACGTAACACTAACATTGACTGTCTTTTAAAGTTGAGTGTCTCTTCTTTGTAATCTTCAAAAGACATGTATCAGTAAATTTTACCCGAGACCAATCAAATAGCTAGCCTTGTGCATTCGATTTTGCTATGACATATTCCAGGGGTGCAGAGAGCAAAAGTGAGCGTAACCCCTTGAGTATCTAGGATGCTGTATATATACAGGTTATTGACCTTGAATTTTTTATTTCAGGTGTGAATTTCCCAAACAGCCGAAAAATGCTATTCTAGAGATACGGCGTGGAATTGGTCAGTTTGGCTACCTGATGAGGTCCTACAGCGGCCGGACTATGTTTGATGAGACGTGGGACAAGTCCAACTTCCAGGCGATTGTTGGACAATTGACCTTGTCTGACCTCAACAGAGTGCTCTACCGATGTGACCCTGAGGAGAAGGATGATGGGAAGGGCTTTGGAGCCTATGACATTCCACAATGTGGGCCTATGGTGTACTGTGGTCTGAGAGGTGAGGACAAACCTAATGGGGAAACAGGGTTACAAATTGAATCAAGAATAGAATATTTTCAATTTATCTATTTCCCTACTGTTGCTACATTGTAAAAGAAAGTTGTTCATCCACCCTTTTTTGTTTGGAGTAAATCAAATCAGACTTGGAAGAAGGTCTGGCAAGCCATGGCCAAAGTCTTCCTGAAAATATTAACAGACCACCAGGTCAATTCCTATATCGGCTATTTAAGATATGAATATATAGGAGGGCAAGAAGACGTTTTTTATTGAAAATATATGTGTGGGTATATGCGTGGTACATGTAATTGTGGGTTGTGGCAGTGGATGTCACAAAAATAGGTCATCCTTGCCCTCCTACATGATATAACCAGACAAAATGGCCGAACTGTTCTGTCTTCTAAAAAAAGCTTTGTGTCGGTACAGTTTGTCTTTTATAATATGTGTTTGATTTAAATCTGACTCGATTATGATGTCAGGTTTGATGGCTGTGCTGTCTTCCATACGCTCAAAGAACGATCTTGGTCATCCTCTGTGTAACAACCTTCGTGATGGGGACTGGCTCCCTAGCTACGTGGCCAGCAGACTCCTTGTTCACGAGAGTACGCAGGATGTAAGTGTTCCTTCACTTAGTCATTAACTAGTTCATATTTCTGGCAAGTTTTACACAATACCTCCTATCAACATGTACCAAGTGAGTTCTACAAACTCTGAAAGCAATGCTTGTCACACCTTTTGTTACAGTATTATAGTTACCAATAATACTTTTTCTATAAGAGGCATTTTTAGAATTTTTAGCCACCCTTTTTTTTTTTTTTTTTTATTACAACAGAAAGAGTAATCTGACATGTTTAAAGATAATGATTGCAGACATTTGAACTAAATATTTGATATATTTGTTCCCAATATTAAAGATAATTCAGCTGTATTGTATTCCAGCTTGGTAACTGGTTCATGGGAATATTCCACCACCTCAGTGAGATTCCTCGCTTTCTTGTTCCGTGTTATTTTGATGCAGTGATCACAGGAGCGTATGTTGTCCTGCGGGATCTCGCTATCAAGCTGATGTCTGAGTAAGTCGCTGTAATACAGTATTCATGTTACAGTAGTTACCTATCATACTTAGGTACAGTTTAACAGAAACTATATATCGTATTGTATCATATCATTTCGTGATACTTCCTTCTGTGTATCGTATCAAATTGTTTTGTTTCCCTGTATCGTGATACACTAACAGTACTGAAATTATCAATCAATTTTTATTTTCAATTCTTCAGTACTAAAGATGTGGCCCACTGTAGGGTCATACCCAAATATACTAAATGTCAAACAAAAATATATGCAATATTTGTTAAAATGTCATTTGTATTTTTGCAGTTTCGTCAAGGATGGGTCTACATTTGTTCAAGCTGTGGCCTTAGGGTCGATCCAGTTTTGTGGATTTGTCCAGACAGCCAAGTTACCTCCCTTGTCACCAAATTTGGCAGACCCAGTACCACCTAGTTACTTTGACAAAGATACCAACAAAACAATACAAACGACTCTGTCACTTGCTGCAGGTAAACATCTCAATATTTATATACCAACATCTTGTCACTTGCTGCAGTAAACATCTCAATATTTATATACCAACACCTTGTCACTTGCTGCAGTAAACATCTCATTATGTATATACCAACACCTTGTCACTTGCTGCAGGTAAACATCTCAATGTTCATATACCAACACCTTGTCTCTTGCTGCAGGTAAACATGTCAATGTTCATATACCAACACCTTGTAACTTGCTGCAGGTAAACATCTCAATATTTATATATAAACACCTTGTCACTTGCTGCAGGTAAACATCTCAATGTTCATATACCAACTCCTTGTCACTTGCTGCAGGTAAACATCTCATTGTGTATGTACTAACACCTTGTCACTTGCTGCAGGTAAACATCTCATTGTGTATATACCAACACCTTGTCATTTGCTGCAGGTAAACATCTCATTGTGTATAAACCAACACCTTGTCACTTGCTGCAGGTAAACATCTCATTGTGTATGTACTAACACCTTGTCACTTGCTGCAGGTAAACATCTCAATATTCATATACCAACACATTGTCACTTGCTGTAGGTAAACATCTCAATGTTTATATACCATAACCCGTTTTACAGACATCTGTCACAATATACAGTAGCTTGTAAATAAAATGAATACATTGTAGATTAATCTGTTTAGATTATGTGTCTTTCTGTAGATGGCTATTTTTGCTGTAGATAGATATTTCTTGTATGTATCACTGTTGAGAAATTCAACACAAAAAGAAAGAGAACTGTATCACATATTTAGAGCTTCACAATGTGATTATGGTCGTGGAAATTTATTGAAGATTTCAGATTTCTGGTATTGTTTACAGGGTTTTCTCACTTCGCTAGTGGCTACATGAGGAACTGGGGAAGAGACACGTTCATAGCTTTACGGGGCCTGCTACTGCTGACTGGTAGATACACCGAGGCAAGGTACACATTGTTACTGGTAGTTACACCGAGGCAAGGTACACATTGTTACTGGTAGATACACCGAGGCAAGGTACACATTGTTTCTTGGGTATCATGCAGTCAAACTCTCCATGGAGACTGCTTGGTTGTAATGGCTTCCTGTCTACAGTGACCAGTTAAAGATATCTCTCAACCATGTCTACAAAACCCCCTTAAACGTTAGGCCGTTATAATGGCTTCCTGTCTATAGTGACCAGTTAAAGATATCTCTCAGACATGTCCACAAAACCCCCTTTATTGTTAGACAACTTTATTGTTAGACAACTTTATTGTAAGACAACTTTATTGTTAGTCAACTTTATTGTTAGACAACTTTATTGTAAGACAACTTTATTGTTAGACAAATTTGTGATCAACATATATGTGAGATTTATTTTTAGAATTTAAGGTTTAATTATATGCTATACATGTATATCCTGAGTATCAAGTGGTCAAGAACTTTTCCCTTGATTGAACAATTTTTTTTTTTTTTCATGTACAGGTACATAATTCTCTCATTTGGTGGCTGCTTGCGTCATGGCCTCATTCCAAACCTTCTAAATGAGGGGAGTGGTGCACGGTATAACTGCCGGGATGCTGTGTGGTGGTGGCTACAGTCCATCCAGGATTACTGTACCCTCGTCAAGGGAGGCCACTCCATCTTACAGGACAAGGTATCGCGGTTGTACCCCACGGATGACTCACCTTGTCAACAGCCAGGAACGTATGTAAGTACTACAATTGTCTAGATAGAACTAATTTTCATAACCGCGGAGCTTTTACCTAAACCTGTTGCTTTCACAATAAAATTTTAAATCTTGGCTTTATATTTTATGTAACTTTTATACAAAATTTTATTCAGAAAGCTGGTTTATTAATCCTTTAAGTATTTACATAAAAGGGATTTCAAAGGGTCAAGATTTATTGAAGAAAAAAAAATCATCTATGAAAATTATCTAACATAGTTTTTATTTGACTACATATAATTATTGAGGGAAAAACAGTGACCGTTTATTTCCCTTCTTGGTAATTGAAAGTTTTGATGGCTGTTTCATATGAATTAAGAAGTTGAATCTTCATAAAGCTCTGTCACTTAACTACGTCATTTAGAGTTTCTCATCTGATAAGATATTATTAAGCACATCAAATAAAAGTAGCCTTTATTACAAAAACCCATACCATTTAGTACGATTACAGCAAGGTGTCCTTTAATGTGAATTCAATGGCAGTTCTTGTCATATCTGTATATTCATATTGGAAGTGAAAACACATGATAACATCCTACTACCTTTTTCTACTGCATCACAGGACCAAAGCCTATGTGATGTGATACAAGAAGCTCTCCAACGACATGCCGAGGGGCTAAAATACCGCGAGAGGAATGCAGGGAAAAGCATAGACGAGAACATGTCTGATGAAGGTTTCTTATCAAAGTTTAATTTCCTTCTGTAATTTCAACTTAAAAATATTTAAGCCTACATAACAAGCAATTACAATTATAAATTAATACTGTAACTTTTGAAATTGTATACCGGAACATTTTTGCCTGTCAAAATTTTGCCGTTTGCCGGTAAAATCCATATTGATCATTCGCCAAGTTTTAATTTCGCCCTTCATATCAATTACTATGTTTATCATGTTGTTTACTTATATTTGCTGAAAAGATAAATTCATCCTCATTACAGAAGGCGAAAATTAAACTGTAGTAAACATTTCCCAGTATAAAGTATAAAGTATCAGGTTATTAGTTATTAATTAAGACTTGAATTAATTGAGGTGACATCTGATCTAGATTCACATAAAAATGATTCTAAAATTGATACTTCAGTTAATGACTAAAAGAAGATTCTTTAGGTTATCTTAACCTGTTAGAGACGATTCATTAATACCTTGTTTGCTTGACTGCGGAATGTTGAGGAGTGCAATAATATTCGTTGAACGCCAATTCTATTTACATTGTCTAGGTTTCGATAATGAGATCGGAGTGAAGTGGGACGAAGGTTTTGTATTTGGTGGCAATGAGTGGAACTGTGGTACATGGATGGATAAAATGGGAGGATCTGACAAGGCAGGCAACCGGGGCAAGCCAGCCACACCCAGGTATGTTAATTATAATGGTGACTGAACACCCAGGTATGTTAATTATAATGGAGACTCTGAACACCCAGGTATGTTAATTAAAATGGAGACTCTGAACATCTAGGTATGTTAATTAAAATGGAGACTGAACACCTAGGTATGATAAAATGGAGACTGAACACCTAGGTATGTTAATTATAATGGTGACTCTGAACATCTAGGTATGTTAATTATAATGGTGACTGAACACCCAGGTATGTTAATTAAAATGGAGACTCTGAACACCTAGGTATGATAAAATGGAGACTGAAAACCTAGGTATGTTAAAATGGAGACTCTGAACCCCTAGGTATGATAAAATGGAGACTGAACACCTAGGTATGTTAAAATGCAGACTCTGAACACCTAGGTATGTTACAATGGAGACTCTGAACCCCTAGATACTTGGCCTGGCCTAGATGTTCCAGTATGTGTCCATGTAAAGTATAATTATGGACTATTTGATTTTTGTTTTTATTCACCGTCAACACATTGCATTTGTTTGGGTGGGAGATCATTTTCCATGTATTTTCCCAGAGCGCTAGTTTGTCAAGATCTTTTTGAAGTGTTTCAGCATCAGTGTTTGACTTGATAACTAGATATGCAATAGTGGTAGGTCTGTGTAAATCATACTGTTCTGGTTTACAGGAGTTGGTCGGCTGTGAAGTTGGTAGGTCTGTGTAAATCATACTATTTCGGTTTACAGGAGTGGGTCGGCTGTGGAGTTGGTAGGTCTGTGTAAATCATTCTATTTCGGTTTATAGGTGTGGGTCGGCTGTGGAGTTGGTAGGTCTGTGTAAATCATACTGTTCTGGTTTACAGGAGTGGGTCGGCTGTGGAGTTGGTAGGTCTGTGTAAATCATACTATTTTAGTTTACTGGAGTGGGTCAGCTTTGGAGTTGGTAGGTCTGTGTAAATCATACAATTTTGGTTTACAGGAGTGAGTCGGCTGTGGAGTTGGTAGGTCTGTGTAAATCATACTATTTTGGTTTACAGGAGTGGGTTGGTTGTTGTGTTAATGGGTGTTGTATAAATCATACTATTTCGGTTTACAGGTGTGGGTCGGCTGTGGAGTTGGTAGGTCTGTGTAAATCAGCTGTACGTTGGCTTGCTGAGATGCACACGCAGGGATTCTATCCATACGACTCGGTCAACGCGATCGTAAATTGTAAGTTAATTTGATTGCATGCATTTCGCGAATGAACTGTAAATTTATTGAAACAGGATTACTAGTTATAATGGATTTATACTGAAACACATGAAAAAACAGACTAGAGAAAAATAAAAGTGTATTGATGCAAAATTGTTGTTGTAGGTCAGATGAAGAAAGTAACATTCAAGGAGTGGGACAGTAAAATACAGGCCAATTTTGAGAAACGTTTTTGGATCAACTCGACTCCCATTCCAGAAAATGAGCCTCATCCTGAACTGATCAACAGGAGAGGCATGTACAAAGACTCCTACCTTTCCAAACCCTTCTGGACCGACTTTCAACTCAGACCAAACTTTCCAGTGGCCATGGTTGTTGTAAGTAAAGGATGTTTATATTGTGAGATTATGCAACCAAGAGTATTTTTATGTGGGAGCTTACACAGTTGCCAGTTTTGTTGCACAAGTTATTTATGGAGATAAGATATCTGGCATTTCTCTTTGAGATCGACAAAAATGGTTCAGGTCACGCTCTTTTTCTTTAACAATGATTTGAATTACAGTCCTGTTGGATTTGGAATCAAAGGACAATGTTGAAAATGTAACAAATTCAAGGGTGATACTGTGTACTTTGTATGTCAAATCAAACAGAACCCTGTTTGTAGAAATTTAATATAATTGGTCTCTCCTGAGTACCTCTTCTATACACATATAGGTGTATAAAACTACAAATTAACACATATTGTGAGATACATAAACAATTGTCTACATATTGATTTGTGTGTACAGGCCCCGGAACTGTTTACTCCTGAGAACGCGTGGACCGCTCTACTGGAGGCCGATGATGTACTGGTCGGCCCTCTTGGTATGAAGACACTGGACCCAAGGTAGGACACAGTAATGTTTGGTCAACCTGTTCAGTTGTAGATGTAGATGTCCCATTAGATGTCCCTTTCTTGACCTCATATTTGATAGGTGTCTTTTTACTTGTATTATGAAATAGGACCTGCAGCTATTAGTATACAGTTATTGAATGGTTTTCGCCTTGGGAAAAGAGTTAGTGTCAAGGGGGACAATAAAAATGCTATTTCCCGAAAAACCCATACAATTACTGTTTGATTATACCAACAACAAAATTGTTTTATTTTTCTTTACTGGTTGTTTCGTAAAGTAAGTCTGCTTCGTCTGGGTCTCGGAAACGCTTACAGACTTTATCATATTGTATGAGATGGAAGTAGAGATGTTCAGAAGGAACATGAACGAACGAAGCCAAAAATTCCGTGAAAAATTTGAATGCAGGTTAAATAGCTCATTCCTGGAAAATAGCTCTAATGACTATTTACCTAGTAAATAGTTTCTTGAAAGAGGTTATTTTGAATAGCATTTCTATTTTCTACTTTTATATAGTGTAAAAATGAAGAAAGGTTTAATAATCCTATGTATCCTATAGAAATTTCTCATAAAAAGCCCACAAGAGCTGTGGTTTGAAGTTAATATACCATTTATAAACAACCATAACAATATGATACAGTTTAATAAATGCTATTTATTAACTGTAGAGCTCGAGGTATGCAATGTTATCATGACCAACATTGTTGTATATGTTTTATAAATCAGCATACACATGTTTATACATATAACAGAAGAAATCAACAATACACAAATATATACATTTCATGATGATCTACATTTAGGTTTGGCCTTGGAGGCTATATCATACTACACATATATAAGCTATGGAAATCTCACGGATTACTGAAGTTATCCTACCAGGAGTGAACTGTCGCCCCTTGTCCAAGGATAACTGCCGATATATCCCCCCAGGAGCGAAACGGTCGCCCCTGGTCCCAACGGCTGGATGAGATTTCCCATTATCAAAAACGGACCCTAATGAGAGGACATTCTGACAATCCTGGATCCAGACATGATGAGTAGCTCATATACCTGGATCCCATGAGAGGATATCTGATCAGGAATTTCCTGGGTCCGCATGATGTCTAGGTCTAATTTCCTGGATATAGATCCCATGAGAGGATATTTCCTGAATCCTGGATTGGCCACATGGGCCCCGTTAGCCCAAGTTTGTACCAATCCCATGAGAGGATTCATCATTGTTGGAAATTCCTGGATCTATAGGATACCTAATTATAACTTATAGGCACCTTATTATGTAGGTATAACTGTATATTAACATGGGGGCTGAACACAACAACATATGTGTTGTGTACCTCCTGCCCCTGTCATAGTCTATACCTCTGATCTGATTCCCTATATCCCTACCATGATATAGCCCCAGTACTATTACATTTGAATAAATATACAAGTACATGTTCATCTGTATTTGACTTCACTCTATGTGACTTGTGTCTGCTCTGTCATCATTCAATAAATGTACATGTAACAACACAAATTGTTCCGATTACTTATGCTTCTGTATTCCTTTGGTATACTTGTAGATGTATTTAAATAATGTACTCAAGAAACTGATGCTGCAGTATACATGTATACACTAATAATTATAAGGTGGAGGTTGGGGTGGATGGCGGTAAGCTGATGTAAAAAATTTCGTCCGGCTGCTCCGATAGTTTGTTAAAACAGTGCGGGGTGACGCTGACCTTTGTTGGTCATCTCATTAATTATGTATGGCTACACCGCTTGACCAATGATAATTAACCTTGACCTGCCTAGTGATAACTTAAGCCAATCAGCATCCTCCCTAATCTAATTGTTACCATATTATCACGTGTAAGAAGAGTGTAGGAGACTGTTGAGCTATGTTCTTTGTTCTGTATCTATAAATATAACATGACAGCATTACGTATACCTAAATGTTGGTACACATGATGGTACTACTACAATATATATATATATGATAGTTATCCACATGTATCTCTATATACATGTATATATATAGCTAAAAAACATAAATAATTAGAAATCAACAATGTTGCACATGACATATAAACAAATGGCTGTTTACAAACAAAGTTTATTATAAATAATAAACTACAAGTCATTTTGAAGTCAGATGGTATACCAGAAGTCAGTTGGTATACCAGAAGTTGGTTGGTATACCAGAGGTCAATTGGAAGTCAGTTGGTATACCAGAATTCAGTTGGTATACCAAAAGACAGTTGGAAGTCAGTTGGTATACCAGAAGTCGGTTGGTATACCAGAAATTGGTTGGTATACCAGAAGTCAGTTGGTATATCAGAAGTTGGTTGGTATACCAGAAGTCGGTTCGTATACCAGATGTCAATTGGTGTACTAGAAGTCAATTGGTATACCAGAATTCAGTTGGTATACCAGAAGTCGGTTGGTATGCCAGATGTCAATTGGTGTACCAGAAGTCAATTGGTATGACAGAAATCAATTGATATGACAGAAGTCAATTGGAAGTCAGATGGTTTACCAGAAGTCAATTGGTATACCAGAAGTGAATTGGTATGACAGAAGTCAATTGATATACCAGAAGTCAGTTGGTAGTCAGTTGGTTCACTAGAAGTCAATTGGTATACCAGATGTCAACTTCTGGTCTTCTTAGTAGAAAGCGGATGGCTGAACGACTGAACTAATCCACACATTATATGACTTCCTTGTACCTTTTCATACACAACTGAGTCATTTAAAATACCTTTGATTTGCAAAACTATTATTTTTTCTTTTCTTTATCAGCTTGTTATACTCTTGAACTCTTGGGGAACATGTTGAATCTTGAAAAGTAATTGCATGTATATTGGAGAGATATGTAGTAAGTTTTGCTTGTTTGTGACTGTTTAGTGACTGGAGCTATATTGGGGACTACGATAACTCCAATGATTCCTCCGATCCAAAGGTGGCACATGGCTTTAACTACCACCAGGGGCCGGTATGTACACTAGTCAGTTACGATAAATCACCACTAACACGAAGATGTAGGGTCCAGATCATTAGTTCCAGGAATAATTGGTATCCAACAAGTTTGAAGTTGGTCAGATTTTAAAACTTTTACTGTTGCTTGTTACTTTTGTACTTTTCAATGCATATTGCACTAATATTTCAAGTCCACCTGTATCTATTGTAAAAATAGAAGGATGCCAAATGTTTTATTTTTTTATATAAAGTACTACAAATGTATGGGTATGACCTTTAACAAGAATTGTGTTTGTTTCGCTAAGGAATGGGTGTGGCCTCTTGGCTATTACCTACGTGCCAGACTACATTTTGCCCGTATCTTGAACAAGAAAATTCCAGGACTTTTGAAGACAACGGTTGGCTATGTCAAATCCAAGCTGACGACCCATTACCAGGAGATAATGTCCTCACCTTGGCAGTCCCTCCCGGAACTCACCAACTCCAACGGCAAGGTACAACCACCTATCACGTGTTGGGGTCATGTATGATATACATCACATGTACAACAATCCGACACATCACATATAAACAAAACTCCCTTCCACACCTCACTAATTCCTCTGGCAAGGTACGACCACTTATGCACAAAACACGTAACATTCATAATAGATCTATACATGTCACATATACAACATACCGACATTTTATAAACATAACAAACCTGTACAGTATAGGAATAACAGTCCCTCCTGTCACATACCTACAAAGTGTGTGTAGTGTTTTTATGTTCTTTATACTAGGTTAAAATTTCGTCTTTTCCGCCAGCCGTATTAATTGAAGGCACATTTATCATAACAATGAATATAGTTATCAATATGATATGCATCGTAATTAAATGTGAAGGCGAAATCAACATTTGGCAATTATGGATTATTCTGGCGAAGGGCAAAAGTTTTACTGCATGAAAACTTCCCTATACATTGTGTATACAGTAAATACCTTTAAAGTGTTATTTTTTGTATTGTATTTATGAGACAACAGTGATGTATAGGTACGTATGAAGTGTATTTGTATTGTTTAGAAACATTGTACATGTGGCCTCCGTGTACTAACAGTACTGATATGCTGTTTCAGTTCTGCAAGGACAGCTGTCGGGCCCAGGCTTGGAGCGTAGGATGTGTATTGGAAGTCCTGTATGACCTCGAACAGCTGGAGGAAAGTGTCGAGCTCGCAGACACAACGAAAATACTTGCTCAGGATATGAGGACAATTACAGTCTAGTGACAGTAAAGAGATCTAAATCCTGAGTCTAAGAATTGACATTAGCATTAACATGCTCACAGTTAGCAGGTCCAGTACACTCTGTCGTTTGAGCTTAATATCTGTAAAGACCTTAGCCCAAGTTTCCTCTGGCCCTCACACCAGACTTAGACATTTCGACAGAAAGTCGTTTGGTGTGGGACATCTATCTGTCAAAATGACAAGTCTGGTGGCAGGGCCAGAGGAAGCTTAGACTATAAAGACTATATATATATAATATAAAAACTGTATCAAAACTATCTGAAATAGCTTTTTTTAGCTATTCTCACATGATTTTCTTCCCCCCCAAACAAAAAATCGACAACAATTTGCATTTAAAAGATTCTGTCACTAATTTGATAGCAAAAGACATTAAATAAAAGTATTCTTTTTAAAAGTTGCTGATGCGAAAAAATTGGAAATTTTACATTTTTGAAAAATAAAGATATACAGTACCTCTAACTGTATGGTTTTCCTATTAAACATTACCATAAAATCTATATGTTAAAGCGACATTGCTTTATTTTTATAAAAACTAAAATAATAGCTCAATAACGCTATAAATTACCGGTATAATACAGCTATTTAAGGTCTTTAGAGATATACAGCTCAATCAACACTAAGTACTGGACCTGGTCAAGTCAAGCATTTATATAGAACCTTCATAAGGACAAGAACTTATCACAGTTGATAAAAGTTGATAGATAAATATCGACACACTTTATCAAAACATGAAGTTGGTCACAATCAATGAATAGATAAAGATCAAAGTGTTTCATCAGGGTATGAACACAGCCACAGTCTTCAAAATCGATTAATAGGTAAAGATCGAAGTGTTTCATCAGGGTATAAACACAGTCACAGTCAAGTGACAGATATATATATACAGGAAATAAATGTCCTTCATCAGCAGATGGATAGTTTCTGTCAAAATTTGCTTAATATCAAGAGATTTTGATTTTAGATCCTGAATTGGAACACAAAATGACTTTAGTTTGTAGTGTTTGCCAGCTAGCCTTGCCAAGGTGGAATCGGGCCACAGAAGTCGTTACAGTGGCTACTCACAATCGGTACGTCTGGTCAGGGTATCTCGGGGACTAGGAAGTTACAGTGGCTATTCACAATCGGTACGTCTGGTCAGGGTATCTCGGGGACTAGGAAGTTACAGTGGCTATTCACAATCGGTACGTCTGGTCAGGGTATCTCGGGGACTAGGAAGTTACAGTGGCTATTCACAATCGGTACGTCTGGTCAGGGTATCTCGGGGACTAGGAAGTTACAGTGGCTATTCACAATCGGTACGTCTGGTCAGGGTATCTCGGGGACTAGGAAGTTACAGTGGCTATTCACAATCGGTACGTCTGGTCAGGGTATCTCGGGGACTAGGAAGTTACAGTGGCTATTCACAATCGGTACGTCTGGTCAGGGTATCTCGGGGACTAGGAAGTTACAGTGGCTATTCACAATCGGTACGTCTGGTCAGGGTATCTCGGGGACTAGGAAGTTACAGTGGCTATTCACAATCGGTACGTCTGGTCAGGGTATCTCGGGGACTAGGAAGTTACAGTGGCTATTCACAATCGGTACGTCTGGTCAGGGTATCTCGGGGACTAGGAAGTTACAGTGGCTATTCACAATCGGTACGTCTGGTCAGGGTATCTCGGGGACTAGGAAGTTACAGTGGCTATTCACAATCGGTACGTCTGGTCAGGGTATCTCGGGGACTAGGAAGTTACAGTGGCTATTCACAATCGGTACGTCTGGTCAGGGTATCTCGGGGACTAGGAAGTTACAGTGGCTATTCACAATCGGTACGTCTGGTCAGGGTATCTCGGGGACTAGGAAGTTACAGTGGCTATTCACAATCGGTACGTCTGGTCAGGGTATCTCGGGGACTAGGAAGTTACAGTGGCTATTCACAATCGGTACGTCTGGTCAGGGTATCTCGGGGACTAGGAAGTTACAGTGGCTATTCACAATCGGTACGTCTGGTCAGGGTATCTCGGGGACTAGGAAGTTACAGTGGCTATTCACAATCGGTACGTCTGGTCAGGGTATCTCGGGGACTAGGAAGTTACAGTGGCTATTCACAATCGGTACGTCTGGTCAGGGTATCTCGGGGACTAGGAAGTTACAGTGGCTATTCACAATCGGTACGTCTGGTCAGGGTATCTCGGGGACTAGGAAGTTACAGTGGCTATTCACAATCGGTACGTCTGGTCAGGGTATCTCGGGGACTAGGAAGTTACAGTGGCTATTCACAATCGGTACGTCTGGTCAGGGTATCTCGGGGACTAGGAAGTTACAGTGGCTATTCACAATCGGTACGTCTGGTCAGGGTATCTCGGGGACTAGGAAGTTACAGTGGCTATTCACAATCGGTACGTCTGGTCAGGGTATCTCGGGGACTAGGAAGTTACAGTGGCTATTCACAATCGGTACGTCTGGTCAGGGTATCTCGGGGACTAGGAAGTTACAGTGGCTATTCACAATCGGTACGTCTGGTCAGGGTATCTCGGGGACTAGGAAGTTACAGTGGCTATTCACAATCGGTACGTCTGGTCAGGGTATCTCGGGGACTAGGAAGTTACAGTGGCTATTCACAATCGGTACGTCTGGTCAGGGTATCTCGGGGACTAGGAAGTTACAGTGGCTATTCACAATCGGTACGTCTGGTCAGGGTATCTCGGGGACTAGGAAGTTACAGTGGCTATTCACAATCGGTACGTCTGGTCAGGGTATCTCGGGGACTAGGAAGTTACAGTGGCTATTCACAATCGGTACGTCTGGTCAGGGTATCTCGGGGACTAGGAAGTTACAGTGGCTATTCACAATCGGTACGTCTGGTCAGGGTATCTCGGGGACTAGGAAGTTACAGTGGCTATTCACAATCGGTACGTCTGGTCAGGGTATCTCGGGGACTAGGAAGTTACAGTGGCTATTCACAATCAGTACGTCTGGTCAGGGTATCTCGGGGACTAGGAAGTTACAGTGGCTATTCACAATCAGTACGTCTGGTCAGGGTATCTCGGGGACTAGGAAGTAACACAATGTACACCCTCACTGTTATACCTCAATGTACAGATAAGGAATATATCTTTATATAAGTAACCAAAGAATGGCATATTTAAATCTAGATACTCATTTTTAGTGCAAGGATATTAAGTTGGGCTCACTGCAATTGGAGGTTTACAGTTTATTGATGTAGTTAAACTCATTCACCCCCGAAGACGCATTTGAACTCTTCCAATTCAAAGGTTAGAATAGTTCATTATGAAGTTGCAGGGTTGACTGAGTTAATGCAACATTTCGACATTGCTCTTCAAAGTATAAGAAAGTTTTAATGTGTTTCTGATTCACTGGGATTGATTGTTTTTAACAAATCCTAATTCTTAGGGCCATGGATAAATGGTATTTATTAAGAAAATGTATCGCTGAAATCTGTATATTATAAAAGGAAAGTGCTTGGCTATAGCTGCTTGGCCTTTCAGATTGTTTTATCTTAGCAAGATATTGAATGTTGGAGGAATGTGTTGAATATTGTCAATTATAACCAAAAAGTAAGAATCAACTGTAACAGAGAGTAAGTTTAGCATGTATTAAATATAACCACAGAAGGTATATAGATTGTTCGTGTTAGAAATTCCTGATCTCTACAGCAATAATTCTGTTTTCTGAATTTCTGTTGTAATATCACAGTATGATAGTGCCCTACAGAACTTGTTAGTTGATAAATAAATGTAGAATGTGCTTATGTTATCGTGCCGGCTTAGTTAATGGCGATCGAGGATAAAACTTCTCTCTGCTCTATCAACACTGGTAGATTTAGCGTTTGTTAATAATATTTTATAATCATTTTAAGCATATATATATATCACTGTGTTATTTTATTGGTTATATTGTTTTTTTCTGCTGGTGCTAATGTAGTCCTTGATCTGTTTGATATTATAAGGTTTGTATATCAGAAACAGCCGCCATTCCCAAAATCCAGCTTTGTGTAAATACAGTATTTCTGTGATATCAAGCTTAAGCTGCGTCTGCTGAATGGAAGATAGAAGGTACTTTGGTAGTTGAGCATGTTGTGTTACCCAAAGTAATAGTAGTTGAGCATGTTGTTTTACCCAAGGGAAGATAGAAGGTACTTTGGTAGTTGAGCATGTTATGTACCCAAAGTAATAGTAGTTGAGCATGTTGTTTTACCCAAGGGAAGATAGAAGGTACTTTGGTAGTTGAGCATGTTATGTACCCAAAGTAATAGTAGTTGAGCATGTTGTTTTACCCAAGGGAAGATAGAAGGTACTTTGGTAGTTGAGCATGTTATGTACCCAAAGTAATAGTAGTTGAGCATGTTGTTTTACCCAAGGGAAGATAGAAGGTACTTTGGTAGTTGAGCATGTTATGTACCCAAAGTAATAGTAGTTGAGCATGTTGTTTTACCCAAGGGAAGATAGAAGGTACTTTGGTAGTTGAGCATGGTTGTGTTACCCAAGGGAAGATAGAAGGTACTTTGGTAGTTGAGCATGTTGTGTTACCCAATGGAAGATAGAAGGTACTTTGGTAGTTGAGCATGTTGTGTTACCCAATGGAAGATAGAAGGTACTTTGGTAGTTGAGCATGTTATGTTTCCCAAAGTAATAGTAGTTGAGCATGTTGTTTTACCCAATGGAAGATAGAAGTTACTTTGGTAGTTGAGCATGTTGTGTTACCCAATGGGAGATAGAAGGTAATTTGGTAGTTGAGCATGTTATGTTACCCAATGGAAGATAGAAGGTAATTTGGTAGTTGAGCATGTTGTTTTACCCAAGGGAAGATAGAAGGTACTTTGGTAGTTGAGCATGTTGTGTTACCCAATGGGAGATAGAAGGTAATTTGGTAGTTGATCATGTTATGTTACCCAATGGAAGATAGAAGGTAATTTGGTAGTTGAGCATGTTATGTTACCCAAAGTAATAGTAGTTGAGCATGTTGTTTTACCCAAGGGAAGATAGAGGGTACTTGAGTGTGAGTGTGTTGCATTGGAAAACCTGGTCTGCAGAAAAATGGATCATTTTGATGAGTATGACCTGTAAAATATCATGGATCTTGCCGTTTTTTGTTATGTTTTTTTCAGTTTAATTTGAAATGTACCCCAAGCATAATCAATGATTTTTTTATACCTTGTTTACCAGCCTAACCCATTATCCATTATGAAAAGTTGGTTTGTGCATTTTACACTTTTTTATTATTTTGTTCCATTATAAAACCAATTTATATAATCCAGAGATGTAATATTTTAGTTATATTTTATACCTAACATCCTCAATATCTTGTTGTTTTATCCCTCGTTTTGATGTTTGCTCCTCACACAGGCTACCATTATTACTACAGTACTGATGGTATAGGTATAACAGAGGACTGCTCACAAGTCATGGTGATATATAACCATGGACTGCAATTTAGTAATGCAGCTGGAATGAATGTCAGAATAGGATATTAAACGTTGTTATCAATTATGAATGACTTTGAGTTATCTTTTCTTGTTTGAGTTATCTGCCCTTGCCCCTCAATAGATTGTTACAGCTTGAACATTTACTGTAAAGTTTGAAATTAACTTGGGCCCTTTTCGTTTTAAAAAAAACAGTTGAACCAGTCGGACCACAGTTGTTCGTTTATTAAATTAAGGTCAGACCTAGTAATCTGATGCTGCCTTCAGGCGAGCTTTGACAATGCCTTGCAAGGCCTGCATAAAACATGAATGTTACATTTAACAAGAATTCCACGGAAGTGGATGTGTCGCCTGCGCAGGAAGCTGGGAGATGGTGATTAGCACTGCATGAAGTTTGAGTTTGATCGGCCCAAGGAAACTCAAGTTATCACACGAAAACAGATTTTCTATTTATAGTAACAGTGACCTTGACCTTTGACCTTCGGACCTGAAAAGCAATCCCAAGCAAGCGCTTTTGGTAAGGAAGCACTGCATGAAGTTTGAGTTTGATCGGCCCAAGGAAACACAATTTATCACACGAAAAACCTCTGTGCTGACGACGACGCCGACATAGCAATACGTATGTGTCACCGGCTTTTCGCAGGCGACACAAAAACGGACAAACCGGTTGTTCCGCATTTTTGCTTGAATAATTTTACATAATAATTATAGTGTGGACATTTTTCAGTTGGTTACACTTCAGAATATTACATAGTGTACTTTCAGTTACATCAGTGTGTTACATAGGGTGTTAGCATATTACTCTGTGCACTGTCGGTATATTAAACAATGTGCTTAAAAAGTATTTTGGCATATTACATACCAGTGGTGTATCAACATATTACATACAGTGTTTCGGTATGTTACACAATATATTACATCGTGTATTACAAATGAAGCGGAACTGGACAAAGTCGATTGTCGGTAGAGCGTCCGTCTAGATTTCAGAAGGTCCCGGGTTCGAACCCCGTTCTGGCCTTGCATTTTTCCTCTCCTGTTTCATGAGTTAAGGTGTATTACATAGCGAGTGTAGAGGTCCCAAGTTCAAATCCTAGTCAGGCATGTCTCTTATTGTTACAGTATTGCTGAAACCCAACCTGGGTTCTAAGTAGTGTGTGCTGAAACCCAACCAGGGTTCTACATAGTGTGTGCTAAAACCCAACCGCTGTTCTAAGTAGTGTGTGCTGAAACCCAACCGCTGTTCTAAGTAGTGTGTGCTGAAACCCAACCGCTGTTCTAAGTAGTGTGTGCTGAAACCCAACCGCTGTTCTAAGTAGTGTGTGCTGAAACCCAACCGCTGTTCTAAGAAGTGTGTGCTGAAACCCAACCGCTGTTCTAAGTAGTGTGTGCTGAAACCCAACCGCTGTTCTAAGTAGTGTGTGCTGAAACCCAACCGCTGTTCTAAGTAGTGTGTGCTGAAACCCAACCGCTGTTCTAAGTAGTGTGTGCTGAAACCCAACCGCTGTTCTAAGTAGTGTGTGCTGAAACCCAACCGCTGTTCTAAGTAGTGTGTGCTGAAACCCAACCGCTGTTCTAAGTAGTGTGTGCTGAAACCCAACCGCTGTTCTAAGTAGTGTGTGCTGAAACCCAACCGTTGTTCTAAGTAGTGTGCATGCTTGGCAAGGGGAACACTAAAACCTGGGTTGTACATGTACTATTGCCTATTGTCTTCAGAGATGAAGAATAAGGGAAATGAGAAGAGATACACTGTAGGTAGCAGGGCTGGTTATTACTGGTAAACAAGTAACTCAATTAGTTAAAGAATGTTTGTCAAAGAGTTCAAGTTCAAAGGATCAACTCCTGGTCTGTCAATGTCAAAGAGTTCAAAGTTCAAAGGATCAACTCCTGGCCTGTCAATGTCAAAGAGTTCAAAGTTCAAAGGATCAACTCCTGGTCTGTCAATTTCTCTATCCTGTTACTTGTGTATATTGCAGATTGGGGAAAATTCCACCCTCAATGTGTAAAACACTCGGCAAGTGCTAGGGTTTTTCTCCAACTGATCACCTTGGCAAAGACTTGCATGTTACTTCTTGGCCAACTGACAACCCCTAGGTGGGATATCCTTATCTTACACACATTATCCTTACACCTCTTGCATAAGACATTTCTGACATACAGGTACCAAGACTACCTATAAATCACCAAGGAAACACATCAACACCTGAAGTTTGCTTAATAGTTTTAATAACAAATTAAAGTGATACTGTTACTAGCTACACAGTACTAGTGTGTAAAATAACAGCATAAAGACTAAGTAATGTACTTTTAGTACATTAACATTCTAACTGTCAAATACATCCACATAAATTATACACAATATCAACCAATCATGGGGTGCTTGCACCAAAGTCTGAAAATTATGTCTGATGTATCGGTATACTGTATTTGGTGATTAATATACATTGTTCCGAGTTTAATTTCAACCTAATCTTTGTTTATCATGACCTTTATGAAATCTATGCGCTCAATATGGAGTAATATTTTGATAGATGTGAAATGATACTTATTTATTACAAATACATAACTCAAATTTAATAAATAAGATGAAAAATGTTTGAAAATGAGATGAGTAGCAGTTAAATACAGCAATAGTCTTCAGATGACAATATAACAAAGCATACATAGATATGATTGTACACAGTTTTCTTCAAATTGTGAATAACATAAGCATGTGTAGAGATTGAAATTTTAAACTTCAAACTTCTCATATCAAATCAAAAACAATCAAACAGCTGCTAAAATGCCTAATACATGTACATTTATGAAAATAATGTAATAAGCAGAACATGTAGAAATATTTTGATAATCTGTTCTATGGAATTTGATGAGGATTAAACATTGTCAAACACCTTATATCAGCATAAATATATTTGAACATTGTTCAATGTTGATTGTGCATGAACAGTTCATCAATAACGTAAATTATTGTGAATCTTAAATACTTGGTCCCATATCATACTTTGCCAATACCCGTTAATTAAAATTAAATAAAACAGCATATAAAGATATTATGTGACTACACCAGTTCAATCTATATAGGCTTAATAGAGACTTGTGTCAAGGAAGTAGCCGTATGCGTCAGCCAGAAGTCAACCTAATATCTTATTAATATCATTTCATTTTTTTCTTGCAAGGCAAATTTCAAGATACATTGTTAATTCTCTCTGGTCATGCTGAACACTGGGGGTTGAGAAACCATTCAGTTGGGGCCTATAAGATCATGTCCGACATTATAGGATGAACTTACTGTCAGGGATTGGTTGGCATCACATATTGTGGGACATCCTTAATGTAGGTGTCATATATTACATTCTGCCCTTAATGTCGGTGACAGATACCATATAGGTTTCCTTAACGTCAGAGGCTGGTGTTGGACTTAATAGGCCGTCCTTAACGTAAGTGTTTGATATTATAAGATGTATGTCCTTAATTTCAGAGGTTTGTGTTTGACTTTGCAAGACATCTTTACTCAGTAATGTTAGGTCGGTGTTAGATTTAATAGAATATCTGTAACGTTAGGTCAGAGTTTGACATAATAGCACATCCTTCGTGTCAGAGATTGGAGGATGTTATAGAATGTCCGTAACATTAGGTCAGTGTAAGACATTATAGCACATCCTTCTTGTCAGAGGTTGGAGGATGCTATAGAATGTCCGTAACGTTAGGTCGGTGTAAGACATTATAGCACATCCTTAATGTCAGAGATTAGTGGACGTTACAGGATGTTTGTAATGTCAGGGTCTGGTAAAGGCAGCTCTCATAAGAAGTCGACAATAGTAATTTATTCTGTGGACTCGTATTTATATAGAAGCAAGTGAAAATTGCAAAGCTAGGTTCACAAAGCTAACAGTAATATGTGTAGTATAGCAAGGAATAGTAAGATACTTGTAAGCATTATAATGTACACTAAACATCAGGTATTGATCACATCAATCCACAACTTCCCCAGACCCACCACACCATTTATATACTCCAGTCAACGTACTACAGAAGATTCTTCTCTCAACTTCCCTGGTACATACATAGCTATGTAGATTTTGAATCATTTACAATTTTTTTCTGTAGTTTTTACAATTTTACTTGCACATGTACATTTCCCAAATCATTTAAAATTATGTTAATATCACAATTATGCAATCCAAAGTATGTTTGATATTTGACAAAAACTGTCTCACTTTTCACCAACAAACAAAATTTACATTCTTCGATGCTATAGATAAACACGTTATCCTTCCAAGAAGATCACCATCAGGTACACAGTTATTTGTTTAAGATTCTTATTTGGAATTTATTCTGACTCCGAATTTCTTATTTAAGAAAATGAGAAATACAAAATGTTGGAAAAATCTCTAAATATGACCCAATTTCTTATTAGGGATAACTAGATATAGAAAATATCAGACAACTTTCTGATCTGATATGAAATGTACGGTTGAAAACTAACAATCAAAATATTTCAATTTTTTTTTTAACTTTGAATTGTAGTACAGTAAAGATACAAAAAGACAAAAACTACTTGTAGTACTTGTAATACAGATTACAATATTTGGTAGTACTTGTAATCTACTTATATCACTTTAATAATATAAAATTGTAGGGAGAAAAAAATGCAAAATATTTTGCAAAATTTAATGAGAAAAAATATCTATCAACAAGGATATTTTTTAAAGTACTGGAAAACTAAAATGCCCAAGTGTAATGTAATAGGAACACGAAAACAGCTCACAATAGTACTACGGATTTCACAACTGACACGGTAAGTCATGGAATAAATATATATATATATATAATAGAGCCATAAGAATGGTTAAAATATACATTATATACATATAATGTTTAACATTGCAGTGCATAAGTAATAATATCACAGATTAGTTTTACAATAAAACAAGTCAAGATGAGGATAATCATTTAAATTTGTGATAACACTTTTGACCCCAGTTTCACAAATATTTCTCAACTTTAAAAGAAATTCCTTAAGTTTTTCCATAAGCGTTAATGGTGTGAAGGAAAAACCTTGAGTGGATCAAATATACAGGTGATCAATAGTATCTACCTTCTTAATCTACATTATAATAACGTACATGTTCTCAAAATTTTATCTCTGTGTTTCAATTTCATTGATTTGAAAATTTGGTAGTAGAATATTTCTTTTTTTGCCAGAAATGAAAAATATGTAATGTATTTCTTCATCAGTAACAACTGTAGTAAAAAGAATAGGTTTAATTCTTTCTTGTCTACAAGTCCACTAATCACTAGTGTATGTTTGATTATTTAATTAAAACTCTTTTCAATAGATTAATTTTGTGTAGTGATATATAGAACAAAGTTTGAATAATTAAATATTAAAATATCATTAAACTGTGGAATAAAATTGCTAAATAAGCTTGATAACAAAACTGTGATCATAGACACACCTAACAGTAGTTTGTATTGGCGAGTACAACCTGATCTCGGTCGAACAACACATAATAAATATATTATTAATATCACATGATAGCAAGCTTCCACACAACAGACAACATTTATAGAGGGGTGTATTTCATTGAAGGCATTAACAGCCAGCTGAGCTGGGACAACATATCAAATCATTGACATCGTATCTACTGTAGCATAACCCTTTAATATAAATCTTTACATAGTGGCATCACAGTTAACTCTACATAATGTCACAACAGCTAGAATTACAGAACATAACAGCTACAATTACACAAAACAACAGCTAGGATCACAGAACACAACAGCTAGGATCACAGAAAACTCTATCTAGAATTACAGAAAACAACAGCTTAAGACTTACAGAACACAACAGCTAAATTACAGAACACAACAGCCAGAATTACAGAACACAACAGCCAGAATTACTGAACACAACAGCTAGGATCACAGAAAACAACAGCTAGAATTACAGTCCTGGGCAAGAGGTAACTTAAGAAGCACTAACCTAAATCTAACCCTCACTTACATGTATCTATCGTGTTTCTAACTATCACTTACCTAACTCCTAGTTGATAGTGATGGTACATACTGTCTAACACGAAATCTTTGCCAGTAAATGTTATGATGTAGTTCTCTTACAGTTTTACACATTCACACTTTTTTACAGATACCTTGTACTCACTTTAACAGCCTAGTGTAGTGTGGACTTAAATTGGTAAAGTTGTATAAATATTAAAGTTACAAATATCTATGGTTCCAATTTATATTAAACAAGGTTACCGCGAGCGGTATATAATACGCCCGTCACACATTGAATGAGCAGTTGTTTGTATGATTGAAATATATGAAGTATTTGTGAGTAATTGATATTAAAAGAGAAATCATTCAACATAACTGGTAGATCAATGAGTGCAATTCAACATCATGGAACACATGCATCGCATTAATGAAACCAAGGGGAATAACTCCAATAATTACGGTCGGATAATGGCGGTTATCGAACTTGTCCGAGGTTTCATGGTAATTAACCTTGTTGTGAAGTTTGAAGTTAATCCGTTAATAATTACTTGAGATATCGAGCGGACACTGTTTCGGCAAGTCCATAAAGGGGCATAACTCCACAAATTATGGTCGGATAATGGCGGTTATCGAACTTGTCCGAGCTTTCATGGTAATTAACCTTGTGGTGACGTTTGAAGTTAATCCGTTAATAATTACTTGAGATATCGAGCGGACATCGTTCGCATGCCCACCCGCCCGCGTGATAACATAATACGTCCCCGTCTTCGACGGGCGTATAAAAATCAAGATACCTAGTACAGGTTCATAATAATTTTATAGAAACTTTACATATTTTCTTGCTAATACACGTAATTTCAACAGTATGAATTTTGTTATTTGTGTACAATCTACTGGTTATAACATGCTATAAGCAAGATATTTCAGTAAATGTTCGCATAAACCAAAGAGTCCCTAATAATTTTTATTTATAATATAAAGATGTATTTCATCCTGTCAAAAGAGAGGTTTTGCAGGAAGTTATATAAATATAATTCTGATTTGGAATTTTGCATAGTAATATGTATAATTCTATTTTTTGATAGGTTATTTTAATTGATTTTTCTAACCCTGAAATAAGTAATGAAAAATTGTGTCCTATTCCTTAGCACATGGGGCATGTGTTATGCGCTAGATTGCATAATTTATTTGCGGCTCAAGTGATACTCTTTAATGTTAAAATGTTAATCTTGCACGCAAAAAATGTACAAAATGACTGGTATGTTCATGTCACTACATTATACTTAAAGATACTATGATTGTTAAAAGCGATGTGAAGTGTACCGTACTTATCCAATACATGTACACAATTAATGTAACCAGTCGTTCTATAGGAATGTAGACTTGACATCTAACAGCGAGTACTAATAGCACATCACACATATATGATAGGCATACAACAACCTATGTCACATTAGTATGATACCTGTACAACTCTGGAACATCACAAAACAGTAGGTGTACAAAGTACTACAATGTGTAATAATCTCATGAAATTTGTAGCACGTCAGACACTCTGTACATTATCTATCTCACGGTCACACAAAGATGTCTACATTTATACAATATTTCAGCACGCCTGGAGTCAGTGAAATCTTCATTTTTCTATTTTTCATGCCCAGGTAGGGTAATCCTGAGTCAATCACAACCAAATATTGTTACAATTTGAAGTCACTTTAAACCATTTTGGAACAAAGTGACCGAAAACGTGTCATCATCCAAGGTCAAGCTGACATTACACTGTAACCAGGTCAAGCTGACCTTACACTTAACCAGGTCAAGCTGACCTTTTACTGTAACCAGGTTGACTGACCTTACACTGTAACCCGATTTAAGCTGACCTTACACTGTAACCAGGTCAAGCTGACCTTACACTGTAACAAGGTCAAGCTGACCTTACACTGTAACCAGGTCAAGCTGACCTTACACTGTAACCAGGTCAAGCTGACCTTACACTGTTACCAGGTCAAGCTGACCTTACACTGTTACCAGGTAAAGCTGACCTTACACTGTAACCAGGTCAAGCTGACCTACACAAGCTTCCTGTATGGGGTGTATGTCCTTCACGAATGACAACAATTTCATTTCAAGTTTATTACACAATCAATTATGATTTCTGATCAAATGGAATGTGACATAAATTCTGGGTTAGATGTTCATGAAAACAAAATTTCACAAATATCGTCAGTATTGCTTCACTAAAGGGATATAGCGAAGGAGTTACTATGTATATAAAGTTATAAATAATCACGCTCCTAAATGCCTTGTTATACATCATCAAATATCCCCTTTGGAGGACGCGAGAATGACCTCTGTGAGCCGAACCGACTCGAATGTCCTGCAGCCTGGGACTGGTAGGACTGGTGCGTTTGGTTGTTGCCCCGCCAATCATCCAGTACATCAGTTGTCTCCCCTGTATAGTCAATCGGCTCAGCCTGACGCAGGAGTTCTGTGCGATCATTCTCATCCGGGCTTCTTGGGACAGTCTGTTTAGCTACAAATCAAAACAGGATTGATGGATAAGATATGAACTCAATAGGTACTTAGTTAAGGTATCATTGAACATATAAATCATTGTTAATAATGCTTTCATTTCCAAACTATTCTCAGAAACATTTTAAATGACATTCTCCTATTGTGAACAACATGTGCTTCTTCAACCCTGGAATTTTAAATTATTCATATATCATTAGTTCAATTCACTACTATACATGAACAAGAAATATATTCTGTTATGGGCAAACAAATATTTCCATAAAAGCATTTATTTTTTATTTTTAATTTCAACATCAGAGACATAATCTCCAGAGTAGCAGACAGATAGACAGTGTGGTTACTGTTGGGTGCCCACATCTCTAATGCAGGGCCCCTAGTTATAATTTTGGTAAAAAGAAATTCTCACTGACAAATGCTCAATATCATACTTTACAAGTCCTTTGGAGAACAAATATGGAAATTAAAGTTTTCAAACACAATAATTTTCAGTGAGCGATGCTATGCATGAGGACACAAGTACAAACTAGCTTACTATTAAAGAAACCAGATATATAATAAATACAAATAAGTTTCTTTGTGGAAACGAAGATAGTCTGACAGTGATAAGTGTCCTGTTTGTCTCCACAAGGCTGAGTCTATTATTTGTATGGTATGTTTAAATGTGGTTGTGTTAACATCTGATTCCAATGTCAATTTTAAGAACTTGTTTCAAGGAAAATTTGATGGGCAGACGCCGCTGCACTGTTGATTAAGTACAAAGGCTCTTTGATTGCACAAGATGAGTTTAAAGAGTGAGAACATGTTGTTGTTTTATACCATTTTCACAAAGCCAACATTTTCACTTTCATATTCTAAAATTGATTCACATTAATTATTAGGGCAATTTGTTCGATTTTTTCACTGTGGTATGCTCATATTACTTCACATTAATATAACAATTTGTTGGAGTAAGTTAGGTATAAATCACGTATACAGATATACAGGTGTCTAGGTATGCACAAAATAAGAAAACCTCAAATCAACAAATGTGTGTGAAGCTTTAATTTACTCCAAAGTTTCTACGTGAAAACAGCTGATCTATGAGAAAAAGTGCAAGAAAAGGCAAACTGTGGAAGAGAGTGTAGATAATGGAAAACAAGGACAGGTTTATACACAAAGTACACTGGTATTGTCAGTGTACCATTTACTGGGAGAAGCTGAGGAACTCTGGGTAATTATATATATATATATAATTGGCTGGTTATATGTAATGAGTACACAGGGCTGTCATACTAAACAATGGAAATTGACTAATATACTTATTTGTAATTCTATTTCCACATTATCAAACTTTTGTTTACGATTCTCATAATCTGATATCAAATATATAGATCCTTGCTTATACAAATATTGACAATTGATTTGCGAGTTACTTAAGTAATATTTTTAAAAAAAATACACATATTTTCCAGAAATAATGTAAAAGTATCTTCAGGTGTCCTTATGGAATTTGATTCATGTCATTGTCAAAACAACGTGTCGTATGGAATCTCAAAGACATCGTTACATGCTGACTACAGATTGAATATTTTGATAATTCAGTAGGATGGAAAAGTGACAGAAACTTTTATATATAGATACATGTATGTATTGGCTATATTTCGATTGTAATATTTTTGAAATTCTATACCTAGAGACTTTGAAGCTAGGCTATTACCTGAAAACACTCATCATTCTTAATTTGCTACACTAAGCATGTTAGAAGCAGGAAAAAGGAATTAGCTTGGGAATAAATCTGTGTGATATAAAATTGAGATTAATATTAGTATATTTACGGGTTCAGATGTGAACAGGTCCCTAATATAATAAAGCTGTGAGATATATACTGTCTTTTGTTGATATTGAAGGCAAAGAGTTTCAATGTGTAAAGCTTGGGATATTGCATTTGTCCACAAACCTTCCATTTCCAAATCTAGATTTAAAATTTCCACATCTAGATCTAAAATTAAAACAAGACACGTTAGTTGTAGCTCAACCTTTCATCATATTAAAATTATATGTATGTGGGTGGGGGTGGGTTATACTGTGTGGCGGATCATGCTTAAAATACCATTTAGCCCACTTTGTTTTCATAACATAGAACATAGTCAAACCAGTTATCAAGCACCGAAGAAAATTCAATATGTAATAATTTAATTCAATGTAAGAGAGATATTATCCCAACATTGAAAACATAGATGAGAGATTCAAGGGGGAGCTAAGTCACAGCATGGTCAACAGAATGAGAGTAGGTAGGAATAAAGGTCACCCCAATGTGACCAGGTAATTAGTCATTTTCCTTATAAGGGGATTGAATCTGAGGATAGTTCAATTCCAAAAAAAAAAGATAGTGGTTTTTTTTACGAATTTTTCAATGAAGAGTGAATACTTTTATTATTTTGCTTCTCAATAAAATATCTGAGTATAATTGATTAATGCTTACAACATTTATACATTTGATACCAAATACAAGGTAACTTAACCATACCATAGTCATAAATGCCAACACACGCAGATATTTTATGTTCCAACTTTGCTTGTAAGCATCGACCTTGACCTTCAACCAAAGTCCCTCCCGACTTTAAGTTTATTATTATTTTATGACAGAATGATGATGCTTGTAAAGGACACTCCAATGTCAATGATGGGGAATAAAACGAACAAATTAAGTTACTATGGCAACACAATGAAAAGCTAAGCATGCTGTGATTAAGACTACCAAAAAAGCCAATCAACTTAAGTATTAGTGAAAGATTAATGAAATCAATAATTCCATCAAAACACTCCCTCCCTCTTACGTACCTTCATCCTTTTCTGGAACAGTTACTGAAATTTTTATAATTTGTTTCGGATTTTTCTCTTTTGAATTGAAGTAGCACTTGGTGATAATATTGTTATGTGAAGTTAGAGGTCATGCAAATGTTTATATCAAACCTTAAGTAAGATCAGGTATAGCTAAGCCAAGAGAATCTTAGTGGACAGGTAAGTGAATGAGAAGTTGTCAAATTATGTCATACAATATAATGATAGTAGAATGTTAAATAAAGTAAAGAAAGATTCCTTAAGAACCAACATCCAATAAGATGACATGTATCATCTCTATATATAGTTAGTAGAATGGTCACATTTCATCTACCTGTATATGTACCTACAACAGGTGTGGCAAAAGTTCACCTGTTACTGTACTTAGAAAATGAAAGTATACATCCGCACTAGGAACTTAAAAATCATTCCAAACAAAAACAAAACAATCACAATCTGACAAATGAATTAAAAACAAAATATCTACATGTAAATATATACAAATGCAGTCACATGACACCTACACCATTCCAATCCTGTCAGAATCCCTGTAATATCATACCTCGTCGTGAGTATCCATCCTGTTCCACTCCGTTACCACGTGGCGTTGCACGATCACTGGACCCGTCGCCAAACTTTTCTGTCCACTGGCGCCGCCTAGCTTCTCCTTCAGCCTTTCTTTCTACACGCCGACGTTCTGTACAGACATAAATAATCAACTTCTATCTTTGTACAGCAACAACATTCAATAATGTACATTTTAGTCCAGGCTTCCAAGAACGATACCTAAAAGTCACCCCTTTATAATCAGGGCTGCTTTCATTAATTGCGATCCAAACGGTTGAACCGGTTGAACCAGAGTTGTTCGTTTATGAAATAAGGTCAGACCTAGTAATCTGATGCTGCTTTCATGCGAGCCTTGACAAAGCCTTGCAAGGCCTGCATAAACTTTTGCAGGTCCGCCAGGATCTATACCAAAAATTTCACATTTAAAAACAGACGAACCGGTTGTTCCGCATAAACGAACAGTTCCCAGGGTTATTCCGGATTTTAATATATACCTATATAAGGAAGTAGAGGGATGTAATGGGGCACTCTTTCAACTGACAACATAAAAGTGGTAGGGTTTAAAATAATTGTAAAAATTTGCTAAGTGGGCCTGGGGGAAAATATTGGGTTGTAAAAGAACATGGAGGCTATCTTACCTCTTCGAATGATCTCACGTCCCTCATCTACAAATTCCTGTGTCATGTCGTCGTCCCCGATGAACTGTGAGAACCCGAGGAACTGTAAGATGCGTGATCCCAGACTGAAGTATGTACAGATACACAGCAATACGATGGCGATGGGGAAATAGATGTTGAATCCGTCCGACACGAACGATATCACATCCATATGTCCCATGATCTGAAAACATAATGATACCATTCATACAACAAGCAAAGGTACCGCAGTTGAAAACAGAATTTGAGCCGTAATATCACAACTCATCTAACGAATGCTCAAAACTAGGACAGAGTGTTTTCCAAAGTTCCATTCTTTATTAGGCGGCTGAATGATTTCTGGATATTCTTTGGAAGTGCAATGATGATACGGAGTCCTCTTAGTTAAAGCTTATAATATATTAAATATATGTTAAATAATTATGTATTGTATGTGCTATCCAGTGTCAGAGTTACAATTGAACAATACATTTAACAAACTTTAAGTTGTCGTTAGACAAGTTTTCCTAGTCCTCCAATAGTCCTTATATGATCATACAGCATTTTATGATACATTACATGTACCTGGGTTGGTAGAATTATCAGGCAGCCTTTATCAGAGTGTGACAGTGCCTAGGGTCATCCCAAGGGTATCAATGTCACCCGAGGCTAACTATGGTGTTGACTAATGATAATGATAAATCCGTACCCACTCCCGAGGGCAAAAATGGCGCAAATTACACAGCAGCAAAAAAATCCCGGTATTCAGTATATGAACTGGTAGGCACAGAATGAGGATATAATCATATTTGAGAGAAAAAAGTTGAAAAATTCTTGTAAACAGTCGAAATATTTATAAAAAGAACAGTAAGTTATGTCAAGGACCTTCTCTGTGGAATAACATAAGAACTAACGCCTGTGACTTGTAACAAGGCCGTACCTCAGTATAGGACGTCTCCTCCAGGTTGGCTCTATAGGTGATGTGACTGTCCAGGTGAATGAGACCAAGGAAGTTGAGACACAACGGAGGTGTGAGTCGACACAGCATCCTATCATCACAACACTCACCGTTAGTCAAACATTTAAACAGTGTTAATCCACCAAATGATTTATTCTAGCTATATACAAAATAATCTAGACAACCAAGTTTCCGTTGTTCATGGATAAGTACATTTTCTTTTGCTGCTTCAAGCAATCAGTTTTACATACATATGACTGGTATCTCAAGAATCGTCAACCCTTCTCAGTTCAACATCTATATAGCTACTTTGAATAATGTTATTTAACCTGTACAAAATTTTAATTTAGCAGTTCTTTTTTAAAATCATTTATTTACAAGAATCACTAAATTGCAGAAGGAATGACCACATCCATGTGCTACATTGCACCTTCATATATATATTATATTATATTATACATGAGATATTTTTAGATACAATCATGTTTGCCAATTTACAAAATACATCACAAAATATAACATAGGTAACTTGTGTGAATAAAATGTGGAAATTTCATGTAATTTTTTTTATAAATTTTTCAAAGAGATCAAACTTTGCTGTATGCTTGTTCGTCGTCTTGTGAGGATTTAATGATAGCGTTATGTTTATAAGGCAACAGATCAGGGTGTGGTGAAGGTCTGGTTCGTAAACTTACATGCCAGTAAACACCAGACTGTACTCGTCAGTCTGGTGATGAGGGGCTATGTAGTAAAAGTTCAGGATACGGATCTGGAACACGCTGTAGTACGCACAGAAACACAAGTACGCTATCGTAATGATAGACGCTAACTGAAATGGAAAACAAAATATCAAGAATGACAAAAATTCTTGTTTCTAAAATATAATCTCTTCAACAGAAAACATATTTTTTTTTAAACCAAGAAATTTTCATTTTTTTTTTTTTATAGAAATCAAAAGGTTAAATGAGATGAAATTTAAATATATAGAAATTTTGCTTTCATTAATTTTGTTGATGGTTGTGCTTATGTGATATTATAGAAGTGGCAAGATAAGTTAATCATGGAACATGTATAGTTTGACTGCTCATCAACACAATAAGGTCATTTAGAGCTATTACACATAGCAGCAGAAGTGAAATAACAGCATTAAAATTAGCTATGGCACAGTTTCAAACTCACCTCTATATATACATAATCATAATTCTGTTTGGCAAGATCTATGAAGACAGCAAACAGGGACAAGACAGGCTCCTTGATGAAGAAGAGACACTCGGACCAGACAACCATGAACGACAGAACTGTGAGGAGCACGGCCAGGATCCGGCGGAACCATGGCCGCAGCAGACACTTCCAGTACCACTCTGGTAAAACATAAACAAAACAAATGGTCAGATCAAAATACACAGCGGAACCATGGTCGCAGCAGATACTTCCAATACCACTCAGGTAAAACATAAACACAACAAATGGTCAGATCAAAATACACAGCGGAACCATGGCCGCAGCAGACACTTCCAGTACCACTCTGGTAAAACATAAACACAACAAATGGTCAGATCAAAATACACAGCGGAACCATGGCCGCAGCAGATACTTCCAGTACCACTCAGGTAAAACATAAACACAACAAATGGTCAGATCAAAATACACAGCGGAACCATGGTCGCAGCAGATACTTCCAATACCACTCAGGTAAAACATAAACACAACAAATGGTCAGATCAAAATACACAGCGGAACCATGGCCGCAGCAGACACTTCCAGTACCACTCTGGTAAAACATAAACACAACAAATGGTCAGATCAAAATACACAGCGGAACCATGGCCGCAGCAGATACTTCCAGTACCACTCAGGTAAAACATAAACACAACAAATGGTCAGATCAAAATACACAGCGGAACCATGGTCGCAGCAGATACTTCCAATACCACTCAGGTAAAACATAAACACAACAAATGGTCAGATCAAAATACACAGCGGAACCATGGCCGCAGCAGACACTTCCAGTACCACTCTGGTAAAACATAAACACAACAAATGGTCAGATCAAAATACACAGCGGAACCATGGCCGCAGCAGATACTTCCAGTACCACTCAGGTAAAACATAAACACAACAAATGGTCAGATCAAAATACACAGCGGAACCATGGTCGCAGCAGATACTTCCAATACCACTCAGGTAAAACATAAACACAACAAATGGTCAGATCAAAATACACAGCGGAACCATGGCCGCAGCAGACACTTCCAGTACCACTCTGGTAAAACATTAACACAACAATATGGTCAGATCAAAATACACAGCGGAACCATGGCCGCAGCAGATATACCAGTACCACTCTGGATAAACACAACAAATGGTCAGATAAAAAATACACAGCGGAACCATGGCCACAGCAGACACTTCCAGTACCACTCTGGTAAAACATAAACACAACAAATGGTCAGATCAAAATACACAGCGGAACCATGGCCGCAGCAGATATACCAGTACCACTCTGGATAAACACAACAAATGGTCAGATAAAAAATACACAGCGGAACCATGGCCACAGCAGACACTTCCAGTACCACTCTGGTAAAACATAAACACAACAAATGGTCAGATCAAAATACACAGCGGAACCATGGCCGCAGCAGATATACCAGTACCACTCTGGATAAACACAACAAATGGTCAGATAAAAAATACACAGCGGAACCATGGCCACAGCAGACACTTCCAGTACCACTCTGGTAAAACATAAACACAACAAATGGTCAGATCAAAATACACAGCGGAACCATGGTCGCAGCAGATATACCAGTACCACTCTGGATAAACACAACAAATGGTCAGATCAAAATACACAGCGGAACCATGGTCGCAGCAGATATACCAGTACCACTCTGGATAAACACAACAAATGGTCAGATCAAAATACACAGCGGAACCATGGTCGCAGCAGATATACCAGTACCACTCTGGATAAACACAACAAATGGTCAGATCAAAATACACAGCGGAACCATGGTCGCAGCAGATATACCAGTACCACTCTGGATAAACACAACAAATGGTCAGATCAAAAATACACTTAATCATATTGATTTCTTGTAAATTGTTTTTCATTTATGTAGGTCACATAAATTTAACGACCCACTCGAATTAATATAAGTGTTATTTTATTGTAAGATTACATCATTTACCAGCCCTAAAACAATCCATGAGGAATTATATCACAGAACACTGTCCTTCTATAAATATTCACTCTATAGTTAAACCTAGATATAATGCCCTTCATTACTTCCGCCTTTTTAATCCGAAAGCCCTACACAACACCTAAACTTTGCTATACAAATGGTGACAGTATAATGAGGTGTTTCCTGAATTCTCTAAATCAGTATTATACAGCATGTGAATGCATCCACACAAGCCTGATGGATTACTGTATATAATCATATACTTGTCAGTGATATGGGTTGTTTTGCAGGTGTGATACTGCCAGTAACTGCTAGTACGGCCATATCCTGACCCAATCCATATCTGCCCAGCTCACGCCATATCTGCACGGCATGCGCCATATCCGTACAGCATAAGCCATATCCTTTAAATTAACTTCTGGTTGAAACACTTTTCAGAAAAATCACACCTCAAACTGGTAGTGTACATACTGTGTATCTGTCTGTGTATGCTATTCTGTTCATGGTGTTTTATTTAAGGTAGAATGTGATTGTAGTTAAGCTCAAGAAATATCAATTTTCTGCCAGTTTTATGTGCTATTGCTTATACTTTAGATGTTATAGAGCAGTATACGATAAGAAAGGTTACCATATAACCTCTAATTACTAGACTAGTGTGGTCCTGGATCCTTGTGTTACTACCTACCTACAGTGGGAGTGTAGACACTGCTCCACAGACCACTAGTTGTGCGCCCATTAGAGCTGAGGAAGATGCGGTCAGTCTTGCCCTCATTACTAGAGATGTTCTCCAGCTCGTAAGCCTTAGACATAAGGTTGTTCCACTGAGCCTGTGTACGATGGTTTGTCTGGGTTGCCTGGATCACATGCTTGTGGAGCCGCACCAGCGTTTTCTCACTTGGCACATCCTGTGGCTTGTTGAAATCCTCGTAGTCATCATTGTTCGAGCATACATTCTGTCTGAGGGAATCTGGACACTGGAAAAACACATTGATGTTAAAGAAAAATGAACTGCATTGAAACACATTGACAATAAAACTGCCTCTATGTTGTTTGCTGTAAGCAATACGGGTATTCTAAATCACCAGTAGATATTTTAGAAATCATAATATCTAGGAATAATAATACAGTTGGTAATACCTGGGTAAATGCAAATTTACATCATTCTTTTGTTAACTTGTTTATGTGTGTCAATTCAGTATGAAATTTTCACTATCGTATTGATTTTGTGTTTTTGTCTGTAAATGTTGCTTGTTAATAAGTGTTGAATTGGCTAAATCACCTTACTATCGAAATAACAATATACGCAGAATTTAAATTGAGGATATACAGTCACATATGACTGTTTACAATATATATCCAATAGTTTGAGCTTTTCTATCTACAAGCTTCAAGAGTGGAATATATCTGAGAACAAACTCACAAGGTAAGTTATAAATGTAAAATTATCACTATCTGGTTTATCACACAACCCATTGATCAAAACAACAAAAATTAAAGTACCAAGCACATCCTTTTGCTTCAGGAGAAAATCTGATGTATGGTGTAATATCATAATGAAAGTGTGTTTGCAAAACTGTGACCTCATGCTGCATGATGTCATTATATTATAATTACTCACCGTGAAATTTTCACAAAAATAATTTAGGAGGTAAAAGTGGTGGAATATAGCAGTGAACAGTTATGGAATCAATAGTGTTAATTATCAAAAGTAACGATCAAATTTGAAACTCGGAAAACTATGCAGAACATATAAAGAGCCGTCAAAGATCTACCACCAAAACCCAAACCTTAAATTACATAATACAACCTACATACGTGAGCACATAACGGACAGATTTATGTATTCTTCAAAAATTGTGTACCCTTTAACTTGAGAATCAGTGGAACTGGCAGACGATCACCAAATCATGCTCTACTAGGAAAAACAAAAGTTGGGTCAATCTACACAGGGAACTATGACAGACAGGAGTTTTATTCACGTCTACTTTATACTCCATATCTAGTAGAGCAAGAGTTGCAGTTCTTGTGCATAGCACACTGTGACTAACTTATCATGTGAAAGCATATTCTCAAAGTTACCTTGTTCACTGTTTTAAGTTATGCATTTGACAAGATATCATGACAAACAGAAATTATATTATATATAATTATATATATATTATAAAAAGAAAAATTCTCAACAACGAGTCTTTAGTACTTTCATCTCTTCTAGGAGATTCTTCAGACTGTATATTAAAGTATATATATATATATGCTTCCACAATGTTTTTAGTCTATATGTTTCCACAATATTTTAGTCTATATTCTTCCATAGTGTTTTTAGTCTTTGTGCTTCCACAATGTTTTTCAGGGAGTATAACATGTGAAGAATTATCTGTACACACAAGCATATTATCATATTATGACATCATAGAATGGTAACAATGATATTGGCTCAATTGACATAAAAGATATACTATTACTGAGACATGGTTGATTTTGTATGTACAATGCAGATAATGTAAGTTCAATCCATTTTCTTAAAGTGTACAGTACACCTGTAGAATTTTAAAAAATACAAACTGTTTGAATCAACTGCTAATATCTCAAGTTTTTCTAAAACCAAGATTAAGATCTAAAATGATCATGATCTGATAAGACCAAGATCCAAAAAGACTCAGATCTATTGTCACTAATCTAGCGCCCTCTAAAACAAGAGTACTTTAACCAGACACCGAACCACCACTACTTTACCAGTATGTCTCCCTGTGGACAGAAGGCAGGTGTTAGTATATCCAAACATTGGTTCACTATACATTGTTAATACAGTTATTGTGTGAGATTATACACTACAGGAACCATTAAGTAAAATAAAATTCAAGATGGACTGCAACTCAATACTTTCCTTAATTTTCAACTTGTTTTTTTACTTCAATTTCAATTCAATCATGGAACAAAGCAGCTTAAATTTAGTATTTGACACTACTACTTTGTCAGTAGGGCATCGTAAGTGTTCTTTTAAAAGACATTTTAATTTTATCTATGCAAAATGTTCTCCAAATACAAATTTGAAAAAATATCAATTACGTTGTTCAAGTGAAAATTTTAACAGAAAACCATTATTTGCCCAATAATTAAACTAAAATTTACTGTAAAGGATTTTCTTTTAGGAAATATGTTATTTTCTAGAAATAGCATCACTTGTCAGAAAGAAAGGGTTGATGTGTTAAAATACTGACTCAGTCGTTAATACTGAAGATTTAGCCACTGAAATGTAATTCTAAATGTTACTTACAATGCTAACAATTCCATTCTATTATCATTTAATGTAAAAAAACATATAATCAGACCATTCTATTATCATTTAATGTAAAAAAACATATAATCAGAGTTTCTTTTACTTGATAAATCTGTGAGTGAAACATAGGTCTAATTCCCATTTTTCTTGAAAAAAGATTGCCAAAATAATGAAAGCTTACTTCATTAAACTTAACATAAAACCTTAAAGGCAATGAAACAGTCTAGGTATATACCAGGTCCATATGGAATAATATGACATTTTTTTACTTAAAATACTGACAAAAGTTAGTAACACTGACTCAGACTTTCATTCACTTTGACTGGCTTACCTTCACCTTGACTCAGACTTACATTCACTTTGACTTAAGACTTACATTCACTTTGACTCAGACTTACCTTCACCTTGACTCAGACTTACATTCACTTTGACTCAGGCTTACATTCACCTTGACTCAGACTTACATTCAATTTGACTCAGACTTACATTCAATTTGACTCAGACTTACATTCACTTTGACTCAGACTTAAGTTTGCCTTGACTCAGACTTACATTCACCTTGACTCAGACTTACAATCACCTTGATCCAAATTGACTTTGACTGAGGCTTATTGTGACCCTGACTCAGTTTACCTATCAGAACAGAGATTTTAACTCAAATTTGCAATAACCTAGATTAGATTTCAGACTTAGGACTGCATTCACTTCAAGTCAGTCCATCACTCACCTTGAGCAGTATCGTGTCCATGTGCTTCCTCAGCGGGTGGTTGTATCGGATTTTTTCAGACACCTGCTTGATTTCCTTTGAAAAAGATCACACAAATAGAAAACATTAATCTTAATTCAAACCATGACATATGATAAAGCATGACTGGACAGGTGAATAAAGCAGATATGATATTGTATAAAACATGATAATTTGTTTCATGATATAAAAATGAATTTTAAGCTTCCTGTTTGAAGTTCTTATAGCAGGTTTTTATCTTAATCTTCTGAAGTTCTGCTGGAAATGATGCAAATATGTCTTCGTTTTAGTACATTTACCATTATAAATTTAATATTTGTGAATGCATCTTTTTTTTCTTTCTTTTCTTCCCTCCATTTTAACTTGTTTTAATTGTAACAGGTGAGATGAAACCTTTGGTCTAGTTGGACCAACAAAGGACAAATGCCATAGCCTTATTTGCAGAGTATAGCACCCTAAGAACATATGAAAATGAAACGACCAATATTGTTTGGAGTTTCTGCTCATGAAGTTGTCTCATGAGATTTTCTGGAAAAGCCCTACCAAATGCTGCACCATTTCAATCTCTTGTTTGTTCTGGAGCTTTCAAATTTTGCTTTTATTGTTGCGGGTGTTTTAGAATTTCCATTATAAACTGAAACAGCGTCATCATGTGTCAGTTAAACCTACATCTAGTACATCCTCGAGGTTTTCCTCTGCCTCAGTCTTCTCCGTGCTCAGTTTGGCAATCTTAAACTGAGTCCGCTGTAAGGTGTAGACTGTCTTCCCGCTGTTCCAGATAGTTCTGGGAACCTCTACTAACCCGTAACCCAGCAACAGTACGAGGAGGAACAGTCCCCAGGTGTTACTGGCTGTAACTCCAATCACCTTCAGCTTCTCTCTGTGGAAGGTAGTTACGGCAATGTGAATGACAGTCACAGATATTACAGACCTTTTATTTATTTCATTTGGGCATAGCTATAGCACAGTTAACGTTAGGCCAGGACACTTTCACTGACCAGGTAGCTCAGTTTGATAGAAAAATAACAATCTGAAGTCCACAGTTTGAATTCTGGTGTAGCTCTGCTGAATTTTTACACCCAAAACATTGCTGTTGCTTATTTTTTATTTCATCTTTATATAATTTTTTCATATAAAGGTATGTTTTTCTTTTCAGAAAGATTTATTAAAGCTATATATAGTCATGCCAGAAAAAACCCACTTCAAATATGCAGTAACAGTTTTTGACAGTGCTACAGGGATCATTATTACAGTGTACACTCATGGTTAGCCAGTTGTGTGAGCTTAGTAGATTATGTTATACACATTAGCACTATACATATGCAAGACCACACACTTGTGTTTTTCTAACGAATCAGAAAGCACAAGTTTATTGCGTGGACGAATATATTCACGAGTGCGCGGAGCATATATACGTCCGCGCAATAAATGAGTGCTTTCTGATTCGTTAGAAAAACACAAATGTGTGGTCTTGCTTTTATCACATACCTTCCGTATTTTGTAGAGATCGATACAAAGATTTTATAAACTTTGATATTTTTTGCAAATACTGGGAACATTTCAGTTCGCCATGACAAGGGGATTCCTATAAAAAGTAGTTCCGGCTAGTAGGTAAATACAACATTCCGTATTGCACATGTGCAATACAGAACGCTGTATTTCATGGTCTGAAAATTGCTTGTATTACTATAACAATATAACAACTACAGAAAATCATTAATTTTAAGCCGACTGCTTACGCATCGATATGAAGATCCGGTCTGACAGCCACATAGATGAGGCAGACACCGAAGATGAGAAGGTAGGTGGCATAGTATATGATGTTCTCTATGATGGCTGTCTTGATCTTCCCGGCCACGCTGAAGTCCCCGGCCGTCGAGTAGGATTGCATCATAGGCAGTAGTAACCTAATAAACAGATAATTATAATACACCTCCTAATATGGACATGACTATAATACAATTCCTAATATGGGCATGATTATAATACAATTCCTAATATGGGCATGATTATAATACAATTCCTAATATGGGCATGATTATAATACAATTCCTAATATGGGCATGCATCATAAATGGCAAGTCAAAGCATCACTGTATAAGTTCTAATATGAGTGTGTACCAAAGGTAGTGGTAGTTTGGAAAACAAGTCTGAAATAAACTTTAATATAGATCACTACTTTAAAATTCCTTCTAAGACATGTTATGTTGAATCTTACAAGGTAACAATCTGTCATGTTGAGGTTTTACAAGGTGATAAACTGTTATGATGAAATCTTACCAGGTAAGGAACTGTGACGTCCAGTAAACTACATGCCACAGAGCTGGGAGGACGTCGTCAGGGACGTGACTGAGGGGTTGCTCACAGGGGCTAATAGACAGATGAAGTGCTTGGGCACCTGTTGGAGTGCCCAGAGTTGTTGAGTTTTCACCTGCTGGAGGACTGATGGGGGTCTCTGTGACATTGTCTATACCACTACTGTTTGGAGATCGTGCCGTGGTGGTAGACAGCTGAGGAGTTTGGTTATCCCTCAGGCATTGGCGATAAAACGTCTGAAAAGTTACATTATTGTGACATGTGGTTAGTAATGATTATTCACATTTCATACGATAAGGAACAAGTTAATCATTAAAATAATATTTTCAACATATCAAAATAAAATAACTGATTTTCATTACCGGTATCTTTATAAATGGATGTACAAAACAAGCAAGAGCTGATCAATAGTGATTTAATTCAATTGTAGCGTTATCAGCTGGAATTACTGTAGTGAATTCTTATTAAGATTTCTGGATTGTTGTAACTCACTAAATTTCACAAAATAGTTACTTATAAATGCATTTGTGCTTCAATTACAATGAACTTATAAAGGTGATTTGAAATATATGAATTGGTGATTGACTCTCTTCACTTAAGTAAAATGACATATTACACAAAACTTATCACTGTCTGATACTCCATCTCCAACTTTGTCCAATTAATATTCTGGGATGACAAAACTTTAATATTTTAGCACATGTTTATAATGAGCTCCAGGTGAGCTTAGAAATTATGGTTAAAATTCATTACCGTAGAGTTTGGAGTTCATATGACAATGCCTTGTCAAGGGACTTGTATATGACTTTTTTATTCATAAGAATTAACAGTAATAATTTGTGTTTGTAGGAGAAAGCACTGAGTATTTTTTTTTTTTATTGCTGGACCTCATTGCCAGAATTTATTTTATTCAAAATCTGAAAGAAAAAGCACAAACAATATGCTTCTCGATAAACTAATGATATTGAATAACATACTGGTATATAATCAACATAAAACTACACTTACTGAGGAAACATCTAAGGGGAGAACGAAGATTATCATAAAAGAGAAGTACCAAGCAACAAAAGTTGCTAATGTTACAAGGACATGCTGCTTCCTCAGATCTCCATAGCGATGAAGGAGAAATGCTGCAAGGCAACAAGTGCAGATAATCTCGACAACAAGAGGCCCGGCACTCATTTTGTTGGTTGAGGGTCACATGCACTCTTCAGATTTTTAACTTGCAGATCAATTATTAGAATACCTGAAAACGGATGGAAAAAATATTATTGAAATGACAACCAGTCTGTAATTAATGACTCTAAAGGCAAGAGTGCATAAATGAGCAGTGGGGACAGATTTTGCACTTAAGCATTAACTCATTCACCCCTAAATTTTCATAATGAACTTTTCTAACCATTGAATTGGAAGAGTTCAAATGTGTCTTCAGGGATGAATGAGTTAAAATGTTCTCCAGATCAGGGCTGAAACAGTGATGTTGGACATGTTAGTAAGATTTCAATACCTGACAAAAGAAACCAGGAGATTGTTATTTTGATGCTCATGATAAAACCTAGAGAATTCCAGGCATATCAGGAGAAATCACATATATATGAGTGTCCACACGAGGCTGTGCCGAGTGTTTGGCAACTTAAGAATCTGTCCTCGAGGGTAGAGATTCCCCTATCTTACCCCCTTGGGGGTGAATGATTCTTTTTCTCTTACCCTGCTTTCCAAATGTGTATCATATACACAATGTAATGATAACGTTACATGCTAAATTCATGGTTGACGTGACGTTGATTGATTGTTGACGTGACATCACTGTATTGTTGAAGTGACGTCATACCATTGTTATGAATAGGGGAATCTCTCCCCCCCCCCCCCCCCCCGTCTCAACCCTAGGGTGAGACAAGGAAAATCTCACACTTGTGAAAGTGCGGATACACTTGTCCAGGGTAAGAGAATAAATTGTGTAAGATGTGATTGTGTAAGTTAAATTATAGAATATCATTAATTGCTTTACATGTTAGTTTCTTATCTAAATATTTTGAAATCATGTGATACAATGTGTTTTATAGAGGTTCCCCCATGAGTGATGTTTGTTTACCTAACTCAAGTTATTTAATTTTTAAATTATATAAAGACAAAAGGTTCACTGGATGTCTTTTCCAATTTGAAAATAATCTAATGAGAGTTAGATAAACATAATAATCAATAGTCATGAGTTTGGAGACATTTTTATCGCACAAAGTTAAGATGTTATCTAGAAAACTATTTGTTTCTCTTGCGAATAAATCATTCCAGTTTCAGACCTATAGTGGTTGCAGGAGAAATACACACATTAAAACCATATAATAATAGATTTATATATGATGCTTTACAATACTGTTCTTACACAACATTTTTAATACTTATACCAGGGTTTGCCACTAACTTTCTATGACTATATATAGCAAGGTCCCGATCACTGGCACCTGCTTCACATATATCAAATTCTGGTTGATATGTAGGCAGTTACGCGTTATCACAAGGAGACAAACACAAACATATTGCAGCCTCCCAAAACACACACTCATACACTACACGCATTTGTCTTGCATACAGGGGATGCCTTCCTTAAATGACCATAGCTGTCTTTGGAGGACGTTAAACAATACCAAACCACACCAAAAAAAAAACGACCATCCAAATTTCGGGTAGACCTGCCAAAAAAGTGGCCATTCTGTTGACTTTTAACTTGAATGCTTTATAAACAACAAAAGTAACTATGTGACCAGTTCCTTGATAATGCACATCCTTATCCTAGTACAGACGTACTGATAACAATAGACAAAAATGTCCTATTTATTCACTGATCAAGATATGTCCACTTATAAGCACCTCCGATAAATGCATGTTTTATAATTTAAATTCCATAAAAAAAGGTTATGGAACAGAAGTCCAGTGGTTGATTAGACTTAAAAGTTAACTGACATGTACATTTGTTATCCTTTAAATGTCGTAATACGGCAACATTTCGGGATAACAGGGAACATTTTTAGTCAATATCAAAATTAGGAGGGCCATTCTCTGTAAAATTAAAAGAAAATTGGAACATGGAGCTCAATTTCAATTTTAATGGGTCAATGGCCCCCTCCAGGATTATCGCTGACGCTTATGTAAAAAAAAAGGTATACGACGTCATAGATTCACATCTACCTATGATGAATCAACACACCTGTGTCTTTGTTCATTGTCTTTCTTAAATACTTCAAATATATAACAGTCCTTTTAAAACACAACACAACCCCCTCCCTCTCTCTCTCTCTCTCTCAAAAAGCTAAATAACAGCAATATTGGATAAGGTGTGTCTGCTCTTGGTGATAGAAGACCAATGAAAAGGGAATCTTACGTCTTCACAATCGAATCAATCACTTGATGCGTTTACAACAAACCCAGAGACGTTGTTTTTCTTCAAACTTCATAATGAAATACGCTGACAGAGTGCCACATCTGTGCCAAACATTAATCTGACACTGACGTCATAAATATTGATCCACGTGCGCAAATACTAACAAAACATAGTCATTGAAACGTTTGTAATCTAAGGGTGAAATGGGGAGTTCTCTAACAAAATAAGAGAAAGCGGTGAGGAATTAAAAAGATACGGAGTTATTTTTAATCAGTTTAAGAGTACACTCTTATGGAGACATAACACAAAAAATATATTCAACTTACAGAAATGTAGCATTGTGTACATTCTTTCATCATACACCGACACGTGTGGCTTTAAAATAAACAACAAATCCATGTTTTCATGTGTTGTATGTTAAGTCAATAAGTGCATATTATAAACAATATATTTCTTTTAGGTATGTCAGGGATGTGTAGCGGATCAAACGTTGATGCCTGTAGCTATTAAACAAACAACAAAGCCATGTATTGACGATCTGTACTTAATAACTTAGATCAGGAAGGCAATTATTTTCCTGGCTCCTTTACATTTTGTGTCGCCGCATTGATGGCAGTTGTTATAAAAATAACAACGTTAGGTGCACTACACATCCCTGGGAAAATGTATCCTCAAAAATATTGAGTGATGTATTCTGTATTGTGCATGATATATATCTTTGGTAATATTATGTTGTATCATTTATTAATATAAGTTGTTGTTGTAAGTCATTAATAATTATCTCTCTCTCTATATATATATGTATATTTGTACAATTATTTAATCTTGCATCTATAAAAGTGGATTTCCACAGGGATTATGTATAGAAGATTAAATTATAAGGATTGACTTTAATATATTTTTCATGTTATGGAGCTATAACACACATAAAATGGAGTGTATTCTAATCTTAAACCGCTTCGCAGTTTATTTAGATTACGCTCCATTTTTTTGTGTTATAACTCCATAACATAAAAAATATATTCAAGTTAATCCTTAAATAATATTCAGGTATATGTAAAAGATAACTAGATTATTTCCACGCGTGCCGTAGTTGGCTAAAATATTTATCTATAATATCTATGTTAAGCATGTATTTGTATATTTTAGATGATATATATGTTGAAGATAATAAGATTATTTCCACGCGAAATTATTCGAAACAAGAAATGAATTATTGATATTGACAAGGAAATAGTCAAAGCTCTAAAATTGAAAGAGTTACCTCCCATTAACTCCATTTTATAGTTCAATATAAGTTCGTAGCGGTTGGGACGATACAAAATTTTAAGGGAATATAGCTTTTGGTGGAAATGGATTTTGGGGCGGTATTGTTGTCTAACTTGGGGCGAACTGAACTGAAAATTGGGACGATGTGATTTTTTGGGGGGCGAACTAGTTTGGGGGCGTAACTGTTTTGGGGCGAAACGTCTGACACCCCTTCTGTTAAATTTCAGACGCTTCGCCCCAAAATCGTTACGTCCCAAACCAGTTCGCCCCAAATTTTGTTCACATCGACCCAATTATCAGTTCAGTTCGCCAAAATTTGATTCATCTCGTCCCAACCAGTTCGCCCCAAAAATAGCATAACGCCCCAAATAGTTCGCCCTAATAAAAAGGAAAGTGCTTATTTTCACATTATTATGTGAATGTGTTTACCGTGCTAAGGGATATTGCTCTTGTTTCGTGTATACTACGGAAAGGTCGGCGCATCAAATATATGTACACATTATTTCAGTTTTACAAAGCCGGAATAGTAAAAGTGCTATGTTTCCTTTAACAATCGTTNGCAAGGAAAAAGTCACAGCTCTAAAATTGAAAGAGTTACCTCCCATTAACTCTATTTTATAGTTCAATATAGGTTCGTAGCGGTTGGGACGATACACA
>NW_018408871.1:167083-168194 GCF_002113885.1 Mizuhopecten yessoensis
GGAGCTATAACACAAAAAAAACGGGAGTGTAGTCTCATCATAANGCCTAAACATTTAAAGTATCAGCCCATAACGTAAAAAAATGACGTCGTCGTTTGTAACCTCGCTTTTGATTGGCTGATGCAGCGGCGTAATAATTTCTTAGAGAAAAGAGTCGTTCAATAAAAGTGGATTTCCACAGGGATTGTGCATAGTAGATTAAATTATAAGGATTTACTTGAATATATTTTTTGTGTTATGGAGCTATAACACAAAAAAACGGGAGTGTAGTCTCATCATAAACCGCTTCGCAGTTTATTTAGAGTACGCTCCATTTTTCTGTGTTATATCATCTCCATAACATAAAAAATAAATTCAAGTTAATCCTTAAATAATATTCAGGTATATGTAAAAGGTATCTAAATTATTTCCACGCGTGCCGTACTTTGCTGACGTATCATATCTATAATATATATGTTAGGCATGTATATTTAAGATGATATAAATGTTTAAGATAATTAGATTATTTCCACGCGTGCCGTATATAGCTAACGTATCATATCTATAATATCTATGTTAAGCATGTATTTGTATATTTTAGATGATATAAATGTTTAAGATAATTAGATTATTTCCAAGCGAAATTATTCGAAACAAGAAATGAATTATTGATATTGACAAGGAAAAAGTCACAGCTCTAAAATTGAAAGAGCTACCTCCCATTAACTCCATTTTATAGTTCAATATAGGTTCGTAGCGGTTGGGACGATACACAATTTTAAGGGCGATATAGCTTTTGGGGGAAATGGATTTGGGGTTAAAAGAAATTTTGGGGCGATATGGTTGTCTAACTTGGGGCGAACTGAACTGAAAATTGGAGTGATGTGATTTTTTGGGGGCGAACTGGTTTGGGGGAGTAACGGTTTTGGGACGAAACGTCTGACACCTTTTCTGTAAAATTTCAGACGTTTCGCCCCAAAATCGTTACGCCCCAAACCAGTTCGCCCCAATTTTTTTTCACATCGACCCAATTTTAAGTTCAGTTCGCCCAAAATTTGATTCATCTCACGTCAACCAGTTCGCCACCAAAAAAGCATAACGCCCCAAATAGTTTGCCCTAATAAAAAGGAAC
>NW_018408871.1:169294-169646 GCF_002113885.1 Mizuhopecten yessoensis
GTAATATCTATATTAAGCATCTATTTGTATATTTTAGATGATATATATGTTTAAGATAATTAGATTATTTCCACGCGAAATTATTCGAAACAAGAAAAGAATTATTGATATTGACAAGGAAATAGTCACAGCTCTAAAATTGAAAAAGTTACCTCCCATTAACTCCATTTTATAATTCAATATAGGTCGTAGCGGTTGGGACGATACACAATTTTAAGGGCGATATAGCTTTTGGGGGAAATGGACGGACTGAACTGAAAATTGGGTAGATGTGATTTTTTGGGGGGCGAACTGGTTTGGGGGTGTTACGGTTTTGGGGCGAAACGTCTGACACCCCTTCTGTAAAATTTCA
>NW_018408871.1:171210-172153 GCF_002113885.1 Mizuhopecten yessoensis
TGGAAAGGTTGGCGCATCAAATATATGCACACATTATTTCAGTTTTGCAAAGCCGGAATAGTAAAAGTGCTATGTTTCCTTTAACAATCGTTTTCAGTTTAAGTTTCCATAACACGTGACTTACGGAAATGTAGCATTGTGTACATTCTTTCATCATACACCGACGCGTGTGGTTTTAAAATTAACACCTAATCCATGTTTTCATGTGTTGTATGTTAAGTGCTATTATAAACAATATATCTCTTTTAGGTATGTGTACATCTTGTCATGAAACTTTGATGCCTGTAGCTATTAAACAAACAACAAAGCCATATATCGACGATCTGTAGTAAATTACTAAGATCAAAAAGGAAATTATTTTTCTGGTTCCTTTATATTTTGTGTCGCCGCATTGATGACAGGTGTTATTAAAATAACAACGTTAGGAAAATGTTTCAACAAAAATATTAAGTGATGTATTGTGCATGATATATATCTTGGTGTTAAATTATGTTGTATCNGCAAACCTTTCCATTGGCCTAAACATTTAAAGAATCAGCCCATAACGTAAAAAAATGACGTCGTCGTTTGTTACGTCGCTTTTGATTGGCTGATGCAGCTGCGTAATAATTTCTTAGAGAAAGGAGTCCATCAATAAAAGTGGATTTCCACAGGGATTGTGCATAGTAGATTAAATTAAAAGGATTTACTTGAATATATTTTTTTGTGTTATGGAGCTATAACACAAAAAAACGGGAGTGTAGTCTCATCATAAACCGCTTCGCAGTTTATTTAGAGTACGCTCCATTTTTTTGTGTTATATCATCTCCATAACATAAAAAATAAATTCAAGTTAATCCTTTAATAATATTCAGGTATATGTAAAAAGATAACTAGATTATTTCCACGCGTGCCGTAATTGGCTAACGTATCATATCTATAATATATATGTTAGGCATGTATA
>NW_018408871.1:176057-208673 GCF_002113885.1 Mizuhopecten yessoensis
ACTCACCTCAACCAGTTCGCCCCAAAAAAAGCATAACGCCCCAAATAGTTCGCCCTAATAAAAAGGAAAGTGCTTATTTTCACATTATTACGTGAATGTGTTTACCGTGCTAAGGGAGATAGCTCTTGTTTCGTGTATACTACGGAAAGGTAGGCGCATAAAATTATGTACATATTATTTCAGTTTTGCAAAGCCGGATTAGTAAAAGTGCTATGTTTCCTTTAATGTTCGTTTTCAGTTCAAGTTTCCATAACATGTGACTTACGGAAATGTAGCATTGTGTATACTTTTTTTCATCATACACCGACGCGTGTGGCTTTAAAATAAACAACAAATCCATGTTTTCATGTGTTGTATGTTAAGTGCTTTTATAAACAATATATTTCTTTTAGGTGTGTGTACATCTTGTCATGAAACTTTGATGCCTGTAGCTATTAAACAAACAACAAAGCCATATATCGACGACCTGTAGTAAATTACTAAGATCAAATAGGAAATTGATTCCCTGGTTCCTTTACATTTTGTGTCCCCGCACTGATGACAGGTGTTATTAAAATAACAACGTTAGGAAAATGTTTCCACAAAAATATTAAGTGATGTATTCTGTATTGTGCATGATATATATCTTTGTGTTAAATTATGTTGTATCATTTGTTAATATAAGTTGTTGTTGTAAGTAAGTAATAATTATCTCTCTCTCTATATATATGTATATTTGTACAATTATTTAATCTTGCTGGAAACAAACCTTTCCATTGGCCTAAACATTTATAGTATCAGCCCATAACGTAAAAAAATTGACGTCGTCGTTTGTAACCTCGCTTTTGATTGGCTGATGCAGCGGCGTAATAATTTCTTAGAGAAAAGAGTCGTTCAATAAAAGTGGATTTCCACAGGGATTGTGCATAGTAGATTAAATTATAAGGATTAACTTGAATATATTTTTTGTGTTATGGAGCTATAACACAAAAAAAACGGGAGTGTAGTCTCATCATAAACCGCTTCGCAGTTTATTTAGAGTACGCTCCATTTTTTTGTGTTATATCATCTCCATAACATAAAAAATAAATTCAAGTTAATCCTTAAATAATATTCAGGTATATGTAAAAGATATCTAAATTATTTCCACGCGTGCCGTACTTTGCTGACGTATCATATCTATAATATATATGTTAGGCATGTATATTTAAGATGATATAAATGTTGAAGATAATTAGATTATTTCCACGCGTGCCGTAGATAGCTTACGTATCATATCTATAATATCTATGTTAAGCATGTATTTGTATATTTTAGATGATGTATATGTTTAAGATCATTAGATTATTTCCACGCGAAATTATTCGAAACAAGAAATGAATTATTTATATTGACAAGGAAAAAGTCACAGCTCTTATTTGTATATTTTAGATGATGTATATGTTTAAGATCATTTTCAATATAGGTTCGTAGCGGTTGGGACGATACACAATTTTAAGGGCGATATAGCTTTTGGGGGAAATGGATTTTTGGGCGATATGGTTGTCTAACTTGGGGCGAACTGAACTGAAAATTGGGGCGATGTGATTTTTGGGAGGGCGAACTGGGTTGGGGGTGTAACGATTTTCAGGCGAAACCTCTGACACCCCTTCTGTAAAATTTCAGACGTTTCGCCCCAAAATCGTTACGCCTCAAACCAGTTCGCCCCAATTTGTTTTTCTCATCGACCCAATTTTCAGTTCAGTTCGCTCAAAAGTTGATTCATCTCGCCCCAACCAGTTCGCCCCAAATAAAGCATAACGCCCCAAATAGTTCGCCCTAATAAAAAGGAAAGTGCTTATTTTCACATTATTACGTCAATGTGTTTACCGTGCTAAGGGAGATAGCTCTTGTTTCGTGTATACTACGGAAAGGTCGGCGCATCAAATATATGTACATATTATTTCAGTTTTGCAAAGCCGGAATAGTAAAAGTGCTATGTTTCCTTTAACGTTCGTTTTCAGTTTAAGTTTCCATAACATGTGACTTACAGAAATGTAGCATTGTGTACATTCTTTCATCATACACCGACGCGTGTGGCATTAAAATAAACAACATATCCATGTTTTCATGTGTTGTATGTTAAGTGCTATTATAAACAATATATTTCTTTTAGGTATGTGTACATGTTGTCATGAAACGTTGATGCCTGTAGCTATTAAACAAACATATATCGACGATCTGTAGTAAATTACTAAGATCAAATAGGAAACTATTTTTGCTGGTTCCTTTACATTTTGTGTCGCCGCATTGATGACAAGTGTTATAAAAATAACAACGTTAGGAAAATGTTTCCACAAAAATATTAAGTGATGTATTCTGTATTGTGCATGATATATATCTTTGTGTTAAATTATGTTGTATCATTTGTTAATATAAGTTGTTGTTGTAAGTATTAAATAATTATCTCTCTCTCTATATATATATGTATATTTGTACAATTATTTGATCTTGCTTGTAACAAACCTTTCCATTGGCCTAAACATTTATAGTATCAGCCCATAACGTAAAAAAATGACGTCGTCGTTTGTAATGTCGCTTTTGATTGGCTGATGCAGCGGCGTAATAATTTCTTAGAGAAAAGAGTCCATCAATAAAAGTGGATTTCCACAGGGATTGTGCATAGTAGATTAAATTAAAAGGATTTACTTGAATATATTTTTTGTGTTATGGAGCTATAACACAAAAAACGGGAGTATAGTCTCATTATAAACCGCTTCGCAGTTTCTTCAGAGTACGCTCCAGTTTTTTGTGTTATATCATCTCCATAACATAAAAAATATATTCAAGTTAATCCTTAGATAATATTCTGGTATATGTAAAAGATAACTATATTATTTCCACGCGTGCCGTAGTTGGCTAACGTATCATATCTATAAAATATATGTTAGGCATGTATATTTATGATGATATAAATGTTTAAGATAATTAGATTATTTCCACGCGTGCCGTAGATAGCTAACGTATCATATCTATAATATCTATGTTAAGCATCTATTTGTATATTTTAGATGATATATATGTTTAAGATAAATAGATTATTTCCACGCGAAATTATTCGAAACAAGAAATGAATTCTTGATAATGACAAGGAAATAGTCACAGCTCTAAAATTGAAAGAGTTACCTCCCATTAACTCCATTTTATAGTTCAATATAGCGGTTGGAACGATACACAATTTTAATTGCGATATAGCTTTTGGGGGAAATGGATTTTAGGGCGATATAGTTGTTTAACTTGGGGCAAACTGAACTGAAAATTGGGGTGATGTGATTTTTTTGGGGGCGAACTGGTTTGGGGGTGTAACGGTTTTAGGGCGAAACGTCTGACACCCTTTCTGTAAAATTTCAGACGTTTCGCCCCAGAATCGTTACGCCCTAAACCAGTTCGCCCAAAAAAAAAATCACATCCACCAATTTTTCAGTTCAGTTTTCCCAAAATTTGATTCATCTCGCCCCAACCTGTTCGCCCCAAAAAAGCATAACGCCCCAAATAGTTCGTCCTAATAATAAGGAACTTGCTTATTTTCACATTATTACGTGAATGTGTTTACCGTGCTAAGAGAGATAGCTCTTGTTTCGTGTATGCTACGGAAGGGTCGGCGCATCAAATATATGTACATATTATTTCAGTTTTGCAAAGCCGGAATAGTAAAAGTGCTATGTTTCCTTTAACGTTCGTTTTCAGTTTAAGTTTCCATAACATGTGACTTACGGAAGTCTAACATAGTTATATGTCTACGATCTGTAGTAAATTACTAAGATCAAAAAGGAAATTATTTTTCTGGTTCCTTTACATTTTCTGTCGCCTCATTGATGACAGGTGTTATTATCATAACGACGTTAGGAAAATTTTCCACAAAAATATTAAGTGATGTATTCTGTATTGTGCATGATATATATCTTTGTGTTAAATTATCTTGTATCATTTGTTTATATAAGTTGTTGTTGTTGTAAGTATTAAATAATTATCTCTCTATATATATATGTATATTTGTACAATTATTTGATCTTGCTTGTAACAAACCTTTCCATTGGCCTAAACATTTATAGTATCAGCCCATAACGTTAAAAAAATGACGTCGTCGTTTGTAACGTCGCTTTTGATTGGCTGATGCAGGGGCGTAATAATTTCTTAGAGAAAAGAGTCCATCAATAAAAGTGGATTTCCACAGGGATTGTGCATAGTAGATTAAATTATAAGGATTTACATGAATATCTTTTTTGTGTTATGGAGCTATAACACAAAAAACGGGAGTATAGTCTCATCATAAACCGCTTCGCAGTTTATTTAGAGTACGCTCCAGTTTTTTGTGTTATATCATCTCCATAACATAAAAAATATATTCAAGTTAATCCTTAAATAATATTCAGGTATATGTAAAAGATAACTAGATTATTTCCACGCGTGCCGTAGTTGGCTAACGTATCATATCTATAAAATGTATGTTAGGCATGTATATTTAAGATGATATAAATGTTTAAGATAATTAGATTATTTCGACGCGTGCCGTAGATAGCTAACGTATCATATCTATAATATCTATGTTAAGCATCTATTTGTATATTTTAGATGATATATATGTTTAAGATAATTAGATTATTTCCACGCGAAATTATTCGAAACAAGAAATGAATNTCTCTCTCTATATATATATGTATATTTGTACAATTATTTGATCTTGCTTGTAACAAACCTTTCCATTGGCCTAAACATTTATAGTATCAGCCCATAACGTAAAAAAATGACGTCGTCGTTTGTAATGTCGCTTTTGATTGGCTGATGCAGCGGCGTAATAATTTCTTAGAGAAAAGAGTCCATCAATAAAAGTGGATTTCCACAGGGATTGTGCATAGTAGATTAAATTAAAAGGATTTACTTGAATATATTTTTTGTGTTATGGAGCTATAACACAAAAAACGGGAGTATAGTCTCATTATAAACCGCTTCGCAGTTTCTTCAGAGTACGCTCCAGTTTTTTGTGTTATATCATCTCCATAACATAAAAAATATATTCAAGTTAATCCTTAGATAATATTCTGGTATATGTAAAAGATAACTATATTATTTCCACGCGTGCCGTAGTTGGCTAACGTATCATATCTATAAAATATATGTTAGGCATGTATATTTATGATGATATAAATGTTTAAGATAATTAGATTATTTCCACGCGTGCCGTAGATAGCTAACGTATCATATCTATAATATCTATGTTAAGCATCTATTTGTATATTTTAGATGATATATATGTTTAAGATAAATAGATTATTTCCACGCGAAATTATTCGAAACAAGAAATGAATTCTTGATAATGACAAGGAAATAGTCACAGCTCTAAAATTGAAAGAGTTACCTCCCATTAACTCCATTTTATAGTTCAATATAGCGGTTGGGACGATACACAATTTTAATTGCGATATAGCTTTTGGGGGAAATGGATTTTAGGGCGATATAGTTGTTTAACTTGGGGCAAACTGAACTGAAAATTGGGGTGATGTGATTTTTTTGGGGGCGAACTGGTTTGGGGGTGTAACGGTTTTAGGGCGAAACGTCTGACACCCTTTCTGTAAAATTTCAGACGTTTCGCCCCAAAATCGTTACGCCCCAAACCAGTTCGCCCCAAAAAAAAATCACATCCACCAATTTTTAAGTTCAGTTTTCCCAAAATTTGATTCATCTCGCCCCAACCAGTTCGCCCCAAAAAAAGCATAACGCCCAAAATAGTTAGTCCTAATAAAAAGGAACTTGCTTATTTTCCCATTATTACGTGAATGTGTTTACCGTGCTAAGGAAGATAGCTCTTGTTTCGTGTATACTACGGAAGGGTCGGCGCATCAAATATATGTACATATTATTTCAGTTTTGCAAAGCCGGAATAGTAAAAATGCAATGTTTCCTTTAACGTTCGTTTTCAGTTTAAGTTTCCATAACATGTGACTTACTGAAATGTAGCATAGTTATATGTCTACGATCTGTAGTAAATTACTAAGATCAAATAGGAAATTATTTTTCTGGTTCCTTTACATTTTGTGTCGCCGCATTGATGACAGGTGTTATTGAAATAACAACGTTAGGAAAATTTTCCACAAAAATATTAAGTGATGTATTCTGTATTGTGCATGATATATATCTTTTTATTATATGCATGAACATTTCTTGCAATCACATTGGTCGGATCCTATACACGGGACCAGTCCTCAAAAACTCATGTAGACTGGTTATCCGGTGAATATCGATTTCTAAATATAGCCTGTATGGAAATTCCCCGGAACCTTTCGTAGCACATGCGCAATTAGACTGGAAGGCGATCTGTCAGACGACATTAGAAGATGGCTGCTGGCGAACGTTTCTCCTTCGTTAGGAAAATTACCAAAACTATTCCAGGACAAAGATGCTGTTAGCGTAAAAAAGGCCATTGAACACGCAGTGCATCTCCTCCATGCTTATCTTAAGAAAAAGAATCTAGACGATGCCTTCGAAAGCTACAATGATGAACTGTTGTATTCAAACCTGGCTAAATTTTACACGGAGGCTCGCGTACAAAAATCAGAACTTTAGTTAGGTTTTGTTTTATTTTATTGTTGAAGCATATAATAAAACAGTTATCGGCTTTTGTGCAGGTAAATATGATGTGATACGAACCTTAAAGAGTGAAATTGACCTCGGCTTTGCCTCAGTCAATATCACTCTTTCAGGTTCATATCACATCATATTCACCAGCAAAAAAGTCCATAATTGTATAGTGTTAAATTATGTTTTATCATTTGTTAATATAAGTTGTTGTTGTTGTAAGTAATTTATAATTATCTCTCTCTATATATATATGTATATTTGTACAATTATTTAATCTTGCTTGTATCAAACCTTTTCATTGGCCTAATAGTTTATGTTATCAGCCCATAACGTAAAAAAATGACGTCGCCGTTTATAACGTCGCTTTTGATTGGCTGATACAGCGGCGTTATAATTTCTTAGAGAAAAGAGTCAATCAATAAGAGTGCATTTCCACTGGGATTGTGCATAGTAGATTAAATTATAAGGATTTACTTGAATATATTTTTTTGTGTTATGGAGCTATAACACAAAAAAACTGGACTGTACTCTCATCATAAACCGCTTCGCAGTTATTTTAGAGTAGGCTCCATTTTTTTGTGTTCTTTCTCCATAACATAAAAAACATATTCAAGTGAATCTTTAAATAATATTCAGGTATATGTAAAAGTTAACTAGATTATTTCCACGCGTGCCGTAGTTGGCTAACGTATCATATTATTTAAGATGAAATAAATGTTTAAGATAATTAGATTAATTCCACGCGTGCCGTAGATAGCTAACGTATCATCTCTATAATATCTATGTTAAGCATCTATTTGTATATTTTAGATGATATATATGTTTAAGATAAATAGATTATTTCCACGCGAAATTATTCGAAACAAGAAATGAATTCTTGATAATGACAAGGAAATAGTCACAGCTCAAAAATTGAAAGAGTTACCTCCCATTAACTCCATTTTATAATTCAATATAGGTCCGTAGCGTTTGGGACGAAACACAATTTTAAGGGCGATATAGCTTTTGGGGGAAATGGACGAACTGAACTGAAAATTGGGTCGATGTAATTTTATGGGGGGCGAACTAGTTTGGGGGTGTAACGGTTTAGGGGCGAAACGTCTGACACCCCTTCTGTAAAATTTCAGACGTTTCGCCCCGAAATTCGGTACGTCCCAAACCAGTTCGACCCAATTTTTTTTCACATCGACCCAATTTTCAGTTCAGTTCGCCCAAAAGTTGATTCATCTCGCCCCAACCAGTTCGCCCCAAAAAAAGCATAACGCCCCAAATAGTTCGCCCTTATAAAAAGGGAAGTGCTTATTTTCACATTATTACGTGAATGTTATATCATTTGTTAATATAAGTTGTTGTTGTAAGTAAGTAATAATTATCTCTCTCTGTATATATATGTATATTTGTACAATTATTTAATATTGCTTGTAACAAACCTTTCCATTGGCCTAAACATTTATAGTATCAGCCCATAACGTAAAAAATGACGTCGTTGTTTGTAACGTCGCTTTTGATTGGCCGATACAGCGGCGTAATAATGTCTTAGAGAAAAGAGTCCATCAATAAGAGTGGATTTCCACAGGGATTGTGCATGGTAGATTAAATTATAAGGATTTACTTAAATATATTTTTTGTGTTATGGAGCTATAACACAAAAAAACCGGGAGTGTACTCTCATTATAAACCGCTTCGCAGATTCAGGTATATGTAAAAGATAATTAGATTATTTCCACGCGTGCCGTAGATAGCTAACGTATCATATCTATAATATCTATGTTAAGCATATATTTGTATATTTTAGATGATATATATGTTTAAGATAATTAAATTATTTCCACGCGAAATTATTCGAAACAAGAAATTAATTATTGATATTGACAAGGAAATAGTCACAGCTCTAAAATTGAAAGAGTTACCTCCCATTAACTCCATTTTATAGTTCAATATAGGTTCGTAGCGGTTGGGGCGATATAGAATGTTTGGGGCAATATAGCTTTTGGGGCAAAAAGAAATTTTGGGGCGTTATGGTTGTCTAACTTTGAGTGAACTGAACTGAAGATTGTGGCTATGTGAAAAAAAAATGGGGTGAACTGGTTTTGGGCGTAATGGATTTGGGGCGAAACGTCTGTAATTCACACAGAAGTACATGTATATACGATATATACCAAAAAAAATAATTATGGGGGAGATAGGCAAAATTAAATTATGCAGGAATAACTTACACTGGTATGTTATCTACCTACAGGAATATTACTACACGGCTATGTTATTTATACGCAATTCTCTATACGGAATGTTATTGTAATCCGCATGATGGGTTAGGCGCGTAGCTGCTATGTGAGCAAACAAGCAGTTGCGTGCACATCTATTTCTCAAATGTTATATGTTAGGCCCGAAATAGCATTTGACGGTATATACGGTCGAAGTTTGAAACATGCCATATGTTGTGGTACAATACATTAAATTTACATAAATATATAATTAAGTAAAACAGTGACTTTCCATACTTAAATGAAGGTTTCACGACATCCGGGCGGACGTTTCTCCTGATTAAATTAAATATTGTTCCGTATCTCATTCGCTTTAAAAATGAGAGCGGCACTATTTTTCAATGTAGACGATATTAATTCCAGGAACTTTGGTCTATTTGGGTGATGAACATACCTTCTCTTGATATACATGTGTCTTATGTTAGAATATAAGTACACTCCATAAGGTAATGATATTCGTCCTCTAAAGCCCCACAATAATTACATGTACGATTCCCATATGGAATAAGGTTCGGTCTGTGCCAACGGCCTACCTCAACACTCTAACGATGAGAAGAGACTCTAAATTTTATTAAAGCTATACGAAACTGTTTTATGTTGACAAGGTCGAGATATAGTTTATATTCGAAATCATTAGAAAGATTAACATAAAATCTTGCTTTAGTAGAGCCAGATAATTCCCTCTGCCAATTTTGAACAAAAATTTTAATTTTAAGTCTACAGACTGCATGTACCAAACATATCCAAACCCATTAGTAAAAAGAACTTATTTTACCGCACTAGCCCAATTTTGTTTGGTTAACTGTTCAGCGTCCTGATACAAGATGTTATATGCTGATCTAACAAGATCGTTTGTTGGATCGCATATTATCCTCATGCAATATTTTATTATTCTGCAATATCTTGTTATTTTTAATGGAGAACGACCTAGCTCATAATCAACAACTTTACAAAACTTGAGGTGTACACGTTCAATATCCTCAGCCGAATGGAAGCCCCATACCTCACTACCGTAGCAAAACACGGGCATTACCAATTTATCAAATAAATCACATATATGTTTGGGCTATAAATTAACAAACGTATAACAGAAATTTAACTAGTTGAGATATTTTATACGGTTGTGATCATAGCTAACAGAAATGCTATCTTTACGACTGTGATAACCACAACTGTATGGATACCATTCCTGCTAGTTAACTCCACAAGTGTTATCTATAACGTTGCATCACGGACTTAGTGGTTGCGTTAAATAACAGAAATCTTGTCTGTGAGTTAAATTAACGCAGCAGTATAAATAACCTTCATGTTAGGTAAAACACCGAACAGGAAGGCTACTTGTACGACTGTGTTAATTTAAATAAGAATGTTATATACACGGGTGTGTTAACAAGCAGGGATAATATCTTCATACTAAAGGGAGGAAATACACATTTCCCAATATCGACTTACTCAAGTGAACGCGGCGAATGAATGATAAGTTTGTGGCATTTCTTTTCCAAAATATATGTTGGATAATTACCGCATACCTCCTCTAATATCTTATCTCCTCTTATATTGATTTTTTTTTTATTATTATTAAAAATCTGACTTCAGTATATTTTAGTGGATGTTTAATAACTTTCATTAATTCTAAAATTTAATAAAAATCAAACGACAGCAATATCCGGAAATATTGTTTCCGACTCTGGTCCACTCAGTTTTATTAGTTACTAATGGTAGTTTCCTGTTTAGATTGGCGAAATCTGTCTTAGAAAGAGGGAAACATGCTTGGATAATTTGTTGACGATGGTCTGTTTTCCTTGACTTCGTCCACCATGTACATCGTCAGCAAGAAAACTTTGACGAACGTGCTTAATTTTGTAAGAAACATTCTACTTTAGTAGCTCTTTCACGTGTAAGGAATGGACAATCATCCGCACTGTCCATTGAACGTGTTGCAACACATTACTGTAACGAATGTTAGGACGGTACTTTAACTATATAGCCGGTGTTTTGTTGGACCCAAAGACCAAAGCTTTGTTTCTTCAACGTTAATTTTGCTTAGGGTCCAACAACAAAATAGATGTTGCCAGACACACCATTCGGAATCTTTCTTTTTTCATAGACACTTTATATAGCTAAAATCTTATATTGGTATGAATATATTTTTCGCTGTATCTTTCGCTGTAATATACATCATTGTAAGCTTTTAGATTTTTCGGAGATGTATTGATTGTATTTCATATACTTATTTATAATGTCCAATATATATGTATAGTAAATGAAAAGAATACTCATTCGTAGTACTTTCTTCCTCTATTGAAGCTCTTCAAAGTTTGATCTGAGACATTATTGTGAATGCTTGGAAAGCTACTAACTTGAAGCTAAAAAACATAGTCATTGACTAGTTATAAATAAATACATCTTACTGCCTTATATATACAACACAGTGAAGTGGTGTATTTCAGAATTATCTTCATTATTTTTAGACTTTCATTAATAATCTGTGCTTGTTATTCTAAGACTGTCATGGACATTTAATTAATTATTATCTGCATTTAGTTTTGATTCCAGGAATGTGCATTAGATTTTTCTGTATATACAACGTAAAATATATAGCCTAATTAAAAAAGATTATCATAAAATACTGAAAATTGTAAACGGGAAAGAGAATAGTGTGCTTCCACCGGGGATTGAACCCTCAATCTCCAGGTTCCTAGTCGGATGAGCTTTACCACTGAGCTAAAGGGAAATTCCCTCAAGCTCGAAGCTAGAAGGCGACCGTAATCTCATGTACAATTAAAACCTGCCACACTACTCCCCCCTATTTAAATGTGTTCGCCCTTGAACACCACAACCCAGGTTCTAACTCCCTTTCACCACATGTACAGAAAGGGCCACGGACACCATTTGTAACCAAAAAGAGAATAATGTACGTACGTGTGCTTCCACCGGGGATTGAACCCTCGATCTCCAGGTTCCTAGTTAAAAACTTTACCACTGAGCTAAAGGGAAATTCTCCCTAGCTCAAAGCTAGAAGACGACTGTAATCCCATGTACAATTAAAACCTGCCTCAATTGTAACTCCTTGAAAGTAAGACAAGGGGATCCATAAGGAAATAATACACTTCTGTTTTAGCTACTGATTTCAAAAGCAAAGTATATACATTGAATAATCTCCAGTTTACATGCATGCATATTAATTGTAGGTATATATTAAATATATATCATATGAAACATGTCTAGAGTAATTAGCTCTAGGTCCCTGTTTATATCAGATCTAGGTCGTTTCGCCCTAATTCCTGTTGGCACCATGGGTCATTACGCCCTAAATCCAGTTCACCCAGAGTTGTTTCGCCCTAATATAAATATATGATTTTTCAAATTTATAGTATAAAATTGAATATATTTATAGAGATGATGTTATTGATGGATTAATTATTATTGTCATATTGAAAATTATTTAATCTCCCCTGAATCTCCCCACTCTTCCCGGAAATTTTTGAATTTCTATTAAACATAAGCTTTCAGAACGAATTATTGTACAAATAATTGCACATTAAGGGGGACACTTGCCCCACTAGGGTTTTATTCCTATATACCAAGACATGTTTTCAATGGGGTGATTGTAAAGGCTCATGGGCTGCTTGTATTAATTTTGAAACTCAATCAATGTATAGATGGCATCTGTAAATATAAATGCTATACTTTTACTACAACCAATATAATTGGCACAATCATGTATTTTACAATGATGTTTTTAGACTTTTGGATTCTAAATTAAAAGACGACAAAAAAACCTGTTACAATATCTGTAATTTCTGTGCTGTGGAACATTGGCTATGTTTTTCCGATAGTTTTGATCACAAATGTCAAAGTTTTAAACATGTTGCAATCAAATTGACACGTGTTTACTTGAAAGCATGAATGTAGCCAATTTGTGTCATGCATGCGAAGGTGTCATATAAAGGTATTGAAGCTTCATGTCTTGATGGATGATTGTAAGATGAAAGATAATCATGGATTTCTATCTGAACTGTAATTTCTTTTTGTTGCAGATTCTGTTGGTCATTGTTCTTCTGTCCTGGGTATATGTGATCGTAGCGGGTCGATACGCAGGACTGTTGTACCTAGACAGACACTATTCCTGATACGATGGAGATAATAAAGGACAATGCCGCAATGCTCACAAACTACGAAGTGCTGACACTGTTGTCAGATATCCAGGCTGGACGGGGACAGAAAAAGCCAGATAAAAGTTTACAACAATTAGCAACTATTACTTACGAAGCTGTCAAATATCTTGAAGACAAACCTTGTAAAACACAGTCTCCAGAAATTATTGAACAGTTCATGAAAGATGTTCAGCCGTATAAGCTAACAAAATCTGAAAAAGTTCAGTTACTGAATCAGTATCCGTCCACTGCTGTTGAAATCCAGTTAATTGTGGAGGAGAGTGAGGAACGGCTAACAGAGGATCAGATTTATGAACTTTTGGAAGTGATAGGAAAATACAGGCCAAGTGAAGCTTTGGAAGAAGGTGAGGGCGAGGAGGAGGAGGAGGAGGATGACATGGAAGAAGGAGAAGAAGAAGAAATTACAGGACAGGAATAGATCTCTATACATTCTACTCAAATTAGGTGAAAATCATGCTAGCAGCAAAATTAATAATTGCATTTTTTACTGTAGATAAATTGTATTCGTATTTAAGAAATCAATTTATTTTTTCATATTGCGTCATGTAATATGTTAATGTATATACCGACTTTAATAAAGTACCTACATAATATTTGACAAGGGTTGTGTTACCTGTACAATTGTGTATTTTGATGAAAAATTATAATCGAATTATATATACCAGCCAACAAGGGTCTCATCCACCTAGTTCTTTTGTTTGTTTATATTTTATTGAACCTCGGGGTTTGTTGGGAGGCTACGTTTTCCTTTACACAATGGCTCATTCCCACAAACCAAGGATGTTTAATTGTAGTGTACAATAATGTCTATATTATAACTCTGCGGCTAATTAAGTCCCTTAATAAGAGGGACCAGACCCCTTGGGTAATCCTGATAGCATGATTGTGTTCATTTCTTTATAGCAAATAAGTACACATTTTATCTCAATCGTTTGACATATTAACTAAGTTCCCCAGGGGCTAACAGGACATGGAACCATGGGTGTATAATCTTTGCATGCCCCAAAAAATTGGGGGGATCTTAATAACTTCAAAATTATGTTTCACAGCTGGCTGCTGTCGCCTTGTGGAAATAATGTAACATCCCATTCCAGGTTCACTCTGGTTAAATATGACATTGGGCATTATTGAACTGAAGCGGTAAATCAATCTCTTTATCCATTATATATAACCCATGCATATTGACTTTTGAGCTTGACCAGTGCTTAAAATTGACCTTTGACCATATCAAAGTTTATTAGAAAATTATTTACACTGTTGATCTACAAGTAGCATTGCTCTTGACCTTTAGAAAATATTTTGCGGTCACCTGTGTCCCTAAGATGACCTTTTGTGATTGCCTTAAATCTGTTGTTGTCCGCTATATGCATAATGAGCATTAATTATTCACAAACTGCTTCAAAAACCTTGAAAGCTGAAAATGCTTACTTGGGATAGTTTCACAAGCTTAAGGCCAGAGGCAAAGACAGCGGTACTGTAAAAATACCGATAATGGTTTCTGCCAATTTCAAATGAGCCCTTTCTGTAGCCAGCTCTCGGGGAGCACTCTTCCTGTATATGGCAATTTATTTCCAGGTCCCAAGGACCGAGAATGCTTCATGCAGTGAAGCAAACTATGTGGAGCAGAACTGGACTGGGTTGATCGTCGGTGAGGATGTAGCTCAATATTAATTGATAGAGTGTGACGGTCAGACTTGGGAGGGGTCAGGGTTTCGAAACCCGGTCTGGTCGTGCAATTTTCAGCCCCTTATTCATATGTCAAGTTTAACAATGAGCCATAAATCTGTATATAACGGGGAAGATTCAATGTTGTTGTGTGGGGAGGGGGTTGGGCAAAGGGGCCCAGTAGAGGAAATAGAGGTAAATCTTTAAAACCCTTCTCCTTCTGTACAAATGAATGGATGATGATATACGACTAAATCTGATCTAGAAAATCATTTGGTAAAGGGGACTCAATGTTGTATAAACAGACCATGTAACTCTCTGGAAGCAAAGTCGTGCACGAGGCCCAGTATTGGAAATAGATCTAGAGTTAACCTTTAAAATTAATATCCTTTCCATCCTCCATCCATATGGATGAAGGAAATTTAACTTAATATAATCTTCCACATCCCTGGGCTAAAATATCTATATTATGTTTAAACAGCTGGTGAACTTTCCCCCTGAAGGCAAAAGGGCATGGCCCAATGAGGAAAACGCATTGAATATGATATCTAAATTCCTCTGCAAGGACAGAGAGATTTCAACCAAATTTGATCTGGAGAATCCTTGGGTTCAGGGGACTCTTAGGGGTAGGAGTCCTTGGTTTTTAGTGTTTCATGTTCCATTTTGAGAGAAACTGGTAAGGCAGGATTGCCAAACAATCATGGATTTTGACAGTTTAAGTTTGTAATCACTATTTCTCAGAGACTGATCAACGAAACAATGTGGCTACCAGGAAGCCATCTTGGTCTTGACAGTTCAAGTTTCTTACCACTTTTCCTGAAGAAATACTTGATAGCTCTTTGCTGAACATGTGAAAACTATCACAATTATGCTACTAGGATTTGCCCCTAGATCCAGCCATGCTACTGAGGACTCGTTCCCTAGGTCATAATATCAAAACAGTTGAGATTCTTGCGCTATAACCATATGTACAATTGCTTGGCATGAAAGAATGATCATATCCGTGCAACTAGGATTTAAATCAGAGTCTGTCCCTGCAAACTTAAACCTAAGACATAACATTGATATAGTATTATCAAATATGGTTACTCCATGTGAAAAGGGATAGAATTTTTTTAAAAGGTTGAGGTCATAGGTTGAAGCATAGGTCTTGGTCACCTAATTCTTGTACCCGACAATCCCAACAACCAAATCTGGATACTCCTGGTAAAAAGTATAGAAGATATGCTCTGGCCAAACTCTGCAGACAGACAGATGGAGATGCGGGAGTGAAAACTTATAGTCCCCCCCCCCCGAACCTTGAGGGGGACTAATTACATTGACCCTCTATTAAAGTCACAGGAGTCAAATATGTTACTGTATAATGGAAGGAACATTTTGTTATTCCCTAGTAACATTTGTCTGTGCCCAACCTTTATTTCACCCTTCATATTTGAATACTTTGTATATTAGGCTGTTAACTAATATTGATGTAATGATAATGACATCTCCCTGCTGTAATGATAATGACATCACTCTCTTCAACCAACTTCTCAATAACTAAGCAGCTGAAGGTTATGCTATTTGGCCAGTAGCATGCTGGGATAAAGGGTTATCAAATTTGTAGAAATAAATGACCCTGAACCACTTTCAAGGTCACATGTGTCAAAGGTGTTGAAACTTTCAATTTCTTTTATTAATAATCAGGAGACCTAGGATGATGATATTTGGTCTAAAATACAGTCATATAAAGGTCTTTAAGTTTGTTCCAATAAATAAACTTAACCTGGTTTGAAGGTCTTAGAAGTCAGTGTGTTAAAGTGTTGTTTTAGTAAACAACTTCTTCTTAATAACCAACAGATTTATGTTAATGATAAACTGCCTTTTGGTTTAATGGTGTAAAGTAATATTAAGAGTGGAAACTGCAGATTCAACGATTTACCTGCACCAACAATACTATTAAAGATTATAATAGTTAAAAAATTGTTCCAACAAAGATGCATAATGAGATTGCATGGGTATTTTGATTATGACATTTTGCTTATTTAAATGAAGGACTAGGGGCGGTAATTGTCATTTTCGGCCACATCAGGGATTTTGAATCCGTCGATATATTTGTAACTTGGAACAAATGAAGTATGCAAATATGAAATTTCAAATTCATTCGACAGCTGGTTTATATTAGGAGATATGGCATTACAAAGAGAGACATAAACCTGCATTTTTATAATGAAATGCATGAATATTGTCTGTTGTGCACTATTTGGTTGAAATTTTGCCATTTTGATTGATATTAACTACATACTTTTCAATTTATGAAAGCCTCCACATGCAAGAAACAAATAAATATTTGACATGTTTAAACATTGTCATACCAGTGTTCATTCTTAGAAAGGAAAATTTGTTTGTCACATGCAGAGGCTTTTATTTCTGCATGCTAACTGTCCAAAAACATCATATTTTGGCTATTTCTGCATAGCAACGCAATTTTGTTGCTATGGTAGGGCATCTACACATGTGCATTGGAACAAATCTACACGAAGAAAGATAGCCCCAATTTACCAATATGATGTTTATAACAGCAATTAATAAATAAATTCAAGTTGATTTTTTTAACTATTTATGAGGCCAAAAATGATCCATAACGCCCCAAGTCATTAACCTTTTCTGAATCAAAGATGTAAGATGGAAAACAGAAGGCAAGTAGTATAAGCCCACTGGGACTCTTGTTTGAATTACCTTGATACTGTCTTGTCCCAGCAAGATAGTTTCTATAGCCTGATATAGCATTGTGGTTACCCACCAAGAAAAAACTGGAGATTGAGGAGCTGATGAGGTGTAAGACAGCACACTCGAAAAAGAAGGAGTTTTCAACACATTTGATCCCTTGACCTTACAGGTACTTGTGCCAGGTGAGGTTACATTTGTTATAACAACTCATACATGTGATTAATTTTGTTAGGTCTTTAATTTTCTTCAAAATATCAACAGTGGCAGCACAAAATCTAAACCACACATCACTGGATGAACATTCAAAAAATATCCAGATAAGTCTGCCTCGAGGTCAGGTACCGCTTAAGTGTCTTGAAAAGTCAACAACTGTTTCTTTTTCATGTCGCTGCAGATGGCTGCAGAGAAAGAGGATCTAGCTGAATCTGGGTCCACTTGTTTTCAAGTCCAATAGAGCTTTTCTTTCAGAGAATCCACGGTCCATGTATTCATAGGGCTCCATTACCCTGTCAATACCCTGCCGAAGTAAAGGTTTCATTAATGTACAAACGGCCCATTGGATATCCTAAGCCTGGAGCTATCAAATGTCATACAATTCGTATAATAATTATAACAGACTTCTGTCATAGTAAAAAGCTTGGATGTAACAAACCTCTTCAAAATTCTGAGAATGCTGCATTGATTTCATAGTACATAAGTAAAATGATTATGATATTTGAACTGCAAGGTTTTAACAATAGTTCTTTTAAATAGAATTTCAGCAATTTCTAATAATCCACGATAAAAGAACGCACTTGGACCAAACTATAGCCAGAGCTAAAAAAAATGCAGTTTCGGAGAATAGATAACAGTATATCAAGAATATTATGTCTTTCTTTCATGCGTCCACTAAATCATATAAAACATCTTAAAATCTGCATCTGGTTTGACATTGTTCAACCTAATTAAAATTATATCTTCACATCGCTCCCGTTTACTGATATGTCGCGTTGAAGATCTAACAACATCCCGTAGAGGGTCATGTTCAGGCGACCTTTGCATTAACCAATCAGATGAGAGCTTACGCATTTCTGTAAGTGATGATGTAATGATTTCGGAACACACTTGCTATGATAAAAGACCGAGAGGTGTCAAATGAGCATCGAAAATGGCGGCGCCCATGACACCACGCCGTGTCTATCTACAAGACAACGTTTGTACAATTTGTGGATTTTGCTTTGAAATAAGAGAGACTTCCTCTTCTGGTGATGTTGTCGTTAAAAAGTTTAACAACCTGAAACTAAAATTAACCAATGACAGGCTTCGCAATATTCAAACTATCACTGGACCAGACGAAAAAGTGGATTTTGGGCTACGAGGTGTCTGCATTAAATGCTACAGGTCCTGCTTTCTGATTGGTTGAAAGAAAGAGTTATGTCGCGTTTTGATTGGCTTGTTATAAATACGATAATGCATTCATGTTGACCTCTGACGTGACCCTCTATGGGATGTTGTTAGATCTTCAACGTGACATATCAGTAAACGGGAGCGATGTGAAGATATATTTTTAATTAGATTGGACATTGTTTAATAAAGAAGTAATGCAAACTAGCAATAGTCATCATTTTAGTTTTGGTCAGGCACCTCTGGACCCTCAATCTACACGCACCAAATATTCCTGAGGATAGCCTTCTTTCAGATCTGCCTCGGTTGTTTTCTTTCCAGGTTCAACCATATCAACTGGTTGAACCGGGTACGCGAAAGGGGCCTTTGTAACAGTAATCTACTTCTAATACTCTGCACTCTGCATACCAAATCTGGTTACTCCAGGTAAAATAGTGAAGATTGGTTACTCCAGGTAAAATAGTGAAGATTGGCTACTCCGGGTGAAATAGTAAAGAAGACATGCTCGGGACAAACTCTTCAGAAGGACAGAATACAAATTATTTTGAGTTTGGATAGATAATGCTGTGTGTTGTTGTCCTAAGAGTTTTGAAAAACAATATAAGCATTTTATTTGTTTGCTTATGTAAAATGCTTAATTTAGATATATTGATAATTTTTGGGGTACTCACTTCAAAATTTGCTGGCTGCACATGCTGATATTCAAATCCTATACTATGGTTCTCCCAGTTCTGAAAGAAACAGAAATTAAAGCAATGCATATTTAATAACTTACATTTAATAGTAAAAGTCAAAATATATCATTCTTATGTGTAAATGAAAGTCTATGGCTTATATTGGCTGTCCTCTAGCCGCATACATGTATGACAACTGTCCATATTGACTGTCCTCTGACCGCATAAATGTATGACAACTGTCGATATTGACTGAACCTAACCACATACATGTATGACAACTGTCTATATTGACTGTCCCCTAGCCCCATACATGTATGACAACTGTCTATATTGACTGAACCTAACCACATACATGTATGACAACTGTCTATATTGACCGTCCCCTAGCCACATACATGTATGACAACTGTCTATATTGACTGACAGCTGACCACATCATGTATGACAACTGTCTATATTAACTGTCCCCTGACCACATACATTGTAAGACAACTGTCTATATTGACTGGCCTCTAACCACATACATGTATGACAACTGTCTATATTGACTGTCCCCTAGTCACATACATGTATGACAACTGTCTATATTGACTGAACCTAACCACATACATGTATGACAACTGTATATATTGACTGGCCTTTAGCCACATACATGTATGACAACTGTCTATATTGACTGAACCTAACCACATACATGTATGACAACTGTATATATTGACTGGCCTTTAGCCACATACATGTATGACAACTGTCTATATTGACTGGCCTTTAGCCACATACATGTATGACAACTGCCTATATTGACTGTCCTCTAGCCACATACATGTATGACAACTGTCTATATTGACTGAACCTAACCACATACATGTATGACAACTGTATATATTGACTGACCCTAACCACATACATGTAAGACAACTGTCTATATTGACTGGCCTTTAGCCACATACATGTATGACAACTGTCTAAATTGACTGTTCCCTAGCCACATACATGTATGACAACTGTCTATATTGACTGTCCTTTAGCCACATACATGTATGACAACTGTCTATATTGACTGTCCCCTAGCCACTTACATGTATGACAACTGTCTATATTGACTGTCCCCTAGCCACTTACATGTATGACAACTGTCTATATTGACTGTCCCCTAGTCACATACATGTATGACAACTGTCTATATTGACTGTCCCCTAGTCACATACATGTATGACAACTGTCTATATTGACTGACCCTAACCACATACATGTATGACAACTGTCTATATTGACTTAACCTAACCACATACATGTAGGACAACTGTCTATATTGACTGTCCTCTAGCCACATACATGTATGACAACTGTCTATATTGACTTAACCTAACCACATACATGTATGACAACTGTCTATATTGACTGTCCTCTAGCCACAAACATGTATGACAACTGTCTATATTGACTGACCCTAACCACATGGATGTATGACAACTGTCTATATTGCCTGTCCTCTAGCCACATACATGTTTGACAACAGTCTATATTGACTGTCCTCTAGCCACATACATGTATGACTACTGTCTATATTGACTGTCCTCTAGCCTCATACATGTAAGACAACTGTCTATATTGACTGTCCTCTAGCCACAAACATGTATGACAACTGTCTATATTGACTGTCCCCTAGCCACATACATGTATGACAACTGTCTATATTGACCGTCCTCGAGTCCCATACATGTAAGACAACTGTCTATATTGACTGTCCTCTAGCCACAAACATGTATGACAACTGTCTATATTGACTGGCCTTTAGCCACATACATGTATGACAACTGTCTAAATTGACTGGCCTCTGACCACATACATGTATGACAACTGTCTATATTGACCGTCCTCTAGCCAATACATGTATGGCAACTGTCTATATTGACCGTCCTCTAGCCACATACATGTATTACAACTGTCTATATTGACTGTCCCCTAGCCACATACATGTATGACAACTGTCTATATTGACTGGCCTTTAGCCACATACATGTATGACAACTGTATATTGACTGTCCTCTAGCCACATACATGTATTACAACTGTCTATATTGACTGCCCCCTAGCCACATACATGTATGACAACTGTCTATATTGACTGGCCTTTAGCCACATACATGTATGACAACTGTCTATTGACTGTCCTCTAGCCACATACATGTATGACAACTATCTATATTGACTGTCTTCTAGCCACATACATGTATGACAACTGTCTAAATTGACTGGCCTCTGACCACATACATGTATGACAACTGTCTATATTGACCGTCCTTTAGCCACATACATGTATGACAACTGTCTATATTGACCGTCCTCTAGCCACATACATGTATGACAACTGTCTAAATTGACTGGCCTCTGACCACATACATGTATGACAACTGTCTATATTGACTGACCCCTAGCAATATACATGTATGACAACTGTCTAAATTGACTGTCCCCTAGCAATATACATGTATGACAACTGTCTAAATTGACTGGCCTCTGACCACATACATGTATGACAACTGTCTATATTGACTGGCCTCTAGCCACATACATGTATGACATCTGTCTAAATTGACTGGCCTCTGACCACATACATGTTTGACAACTGTCTATATTGACTGACCCTAACCACATACATGTATGACAACTGTCTATATTGACTGTCCTCTAGCCACATACATGTATGACATCTGTCTAAATTGACTGGCCTCTTACCACATACATGTATGACAACTGTCTATATTGACTGTCCCCTAGCAATATACATGTATGACAACTGTCAATATTGACTGACCCTAGCCACATACATGTATGACAAATGTGTATAATATTGATCATGACTGGCCTTGAAAGAAGTGCAAATACGATTTTAACACGTTAAAGCCCACCATCTGTTGATGGTCAGCTAAGGAAAACACTTCAATAATTCAATTTTTCTTATTGTTTGCCTAAAAATAACTGATTGTAAATATGCCAACTTTGCAAACTACAATTTTTCATGCAATGTTGACCCAGGGCATATGGACATGCATGGACATAGAAACTTAAAAGTTGCAAAAATGTGCAGTGATTTAAAATTTGGACCAACAAGAATTGCAATGATATATCCTTGACATTTAGAGAACAGATTTGTGTGTGGCTTATGCGAGTCTTAATGGTTATCAATTGAACAAGGCCATACTACAGGGCCACACTAGAAAACTGGTAAACCTTAAGTAATGAGAGTGAGAGATACAGACAAAACTGTTAAATAAAGGGTTGGAAAAGATAAAGACAAATATTTCAATAATAAGTTAACGTTGAGGCTTACATGTATTTTAATTTGGTTTCTTCAACATTCTATGAGCAGAGGACAAAGAATTTCATTCATGATGTGATAACGGTCATATACAAATCACAATTACCTTGTTAAAATAATAGTTGACATTACAATAGATTCTAGATATCTCATTACAATTGAAAACAGATATACATGTATAACATTGTGTAAGTTAGGGCGGTTCTTGATGTTATACAGCTCTATACCAGGAAATTTCGCTGCTGTTTAATTTCCGCCTTTTTTGCCCTTCGCAATGAGGGAGAATTTATCATGACAGCTAACATTCGTAAACAACCTAATACACATAGTCATTTAATGTGAAGGCTAATTTTTTATTGGACGAAAATTGATTTTGCCAGTGAAGGGAAAAAAATTGACAGGGTGAAAACTTGCTGGTATAATTAATTGAAATCAAATCACACTTACCTTGGGGTTGTATTTTAATCTATAATAGACGACCAAACCCAAACCATAAAAGAAACAAGTCCAGGGGATCAGCTTATTCGCATGACGTGGTGGTACCACCTGTTAAAAAACAGAACAGTAATTATAATGGCCATCTAGTAACAATCACATAATATAAACAAGAGACCCAATGGGCCTGCATTGCTCACCTGGTTTTAATCCCACACTTGTAACTGTCAAAGTGATCTAAACTAAAGCTACAGGCAAAATATCAGTATTTCTGACTACAAGCCATTCAAAGGAACCTGTTAAAAGATTTTAAACATTTGACCCCTGTGACGTCGACCTTGAAAGTCGAACAAGGTCATTACATTGAACAAACTTTATAGCCCTTCATCTCAGCATGATACTTGCCAAATATCACAACCCTAGACCTTTTATTTATTGAGATAAGGTCATTTAAAGGTTTATACATATTTGACGAAATGTGACCTTGAAAGAAGGTCAAGGTCATCAAAATGACTTGATAGCCCTTCATCCAAGCATGCTACTGGCCAAATATCAGCATTGTAGGCCTCATGATTATTAGAAGAAGTCTTTTAAAGATTTTAAACAAATTTGACCCCTGTGACCTTGAATATGGGTGAAGGTCATTTATTTGAACACACTTTTTTGCCCTTCATCCAAGATTGCTTCTGGTGAAATATCATTACCCTAGGCCTCTTGGTTATTAAGAAAAAGTTATTTAAAGTAAAAAATTGACACCGGACAACAGACAACGCACCTTGGCATAAGCTTACTTGGCCCTTGGGGCCAGATGGTAATAATATATATATGTCTCAAAATAAAACAAAACATGAAGTACTTCATACCCCACATTATGGTTCACATTCCTAAAAAGTATCTTGTTTGAAAACGTATAAACAAGTGATGGGCAATCGGTATAAAATCATAGTCGATAATTGGTTTGTAATCAAAGGTAATAAACAGATCCATGATCGGTTTATAACTTTTTGGGACTAAATGCCCAAATAAAGTGAGAACACTACTACATTGTATTACAATTACATCAATAGACAGAGTTGTTCATCACTACACATTAGGTTTCGTTCTTTTATAATGAATGGATCCACATATCAAGCAACTTTTATGGATTTTTATCATAACAAAGTATGACTTTCAAAGCATACTTTACATGGAAGACATTTAAATACTTTGATTTCAATGGAGAACTGGTTATATCCATTATGGAACATGTAATCGATAATTGTAATTGAAAAGGGCAAACCGATCGATTATCAATTATAATCTCAATCATTAGCCCATCACTAACAATTACCGGTATAAAAATCCTCAAATGAACTTGAATTGCAACTTATTGACTTATTATCAACTTATTGAGTCAGATTTGAAGTTTAAAGTAGCTATTTTGTGGTAGTGAGCAATGAGTATTTTAATCAATGATCGGTTTGTAACTAGAAATTGTAAATTGATTGATGGCCTTATCGGTTAATAATTTTGATGGCACTAATCATCCAAATAAATACGAACACAATTTGTCCTGCCTCCTTGCATTGGTCAATCCCCTACCCTGAAGATGCATGGACCAAATGGGGAAATTGAGAAATAAAAACATGTGAGGTTCCCACCCTATAGCCATATTTTCCCATATGTATACAATGTATCTAATTATGAGACAACTTATCTATGCTACCAGGATTGCACCTGCCACTGGTCCGTTTAGTCCTTATTTATTAGCCATAACATTGAAATGTATGCAATCGATAGTGTTTTCTCGGGGTTTAAAAATGGGGCAGGGAGATTGGTAGTGAGATATATATAGACAGAATATGAAAATTTAGGAGGAGGGAGAGGAGGTACACAATCCCCTTTTCTGGAGATCTAACACACACTGTATTTCCACCCTATCACCACATATATACAAATACTTTCCATGAAGTAATGGATATCTATATGCTGAATTTGTAGCCATTTGTAGCCATGGCCAGTAGCTGCAAAAATACTGTCCTACTACAGATATTTCACCTATGACTTTTATGAAACAACAAAATATCTGTAGGACATGAATGCCCCACCACCATGTGAAATTACTTTCATTGTTTGATCAGGTTCTGTAAATAGTTATAATTTTTACACCCTGAGTTTTGAACATTCCCATACACGAAATCTGTGTAAACTTTTTATCAAAATCTGTTAAGCAATGAAGGAAATGTAGCTGGAGTGAGGACCATGTATCAGTTGATGATTTTCTTATACAGCAACCATGACCTAGGCCTTGGAACGATGTCAGAAGCATGATGGCACGGACAGTTCCAGGTTGTTTCACCCGAAATCCCATTCGCCCTACCTAGGTTGTTTCGCGAGGTTGTTAGGACGAAACATTGTTTGGTAGGTTCTATCAATTTTAGTAGTTTTAACTTTAAGTGACAACTTAAGTCTTCTTAGTCTTCCATATCATTAAAATCAGTTTTAAATAAAAATAAAATGTGTTTGTGTTGTTTTTAAGTACACTGTAAAGCAAAAAATGGAATACAGTATTTTCTTTACGCAGACACACAAAATAACATATATTGAATTTAATTTTAGAAATAATTATATTTATAGTGAAATGAAACAAAAATGGTGTAATTTTAATTACATTGCGGGTATACAACAATATTATTTTTCCATGTTAACACATTTAGTCTAGTGTACACATAATCGTTGCCGTGTTTCTGTGCACGTCCGTGTTGTTTTTTGCTAATTGGAGGAGATCATTTTGAGAAGTTTTGATAGTCCCAACCATTAAAAACTAATATGCATATTTGAGTAGAGAATTTTGAGTAGGTCACTTGTAATAAATAGGGCATTTCTCAATACTGTGTTATAATTCAACATTACTTTATGGATGATTTGTGCATTTTGTGCGACTCCATGGTTAGACGCGGACAGCATGGTATCTCCTGTGATGTGTGTGACTGTTGGCAGCATAGAACCTACCAGACTGGTAAGTACATTAATATACAAGTATATTAAATGTATTTTGATAATTCCCTAAGTGTATTGCCAACGTTTATTTCATAATCAAAATGTACACATCTGCTTAACAATTAAAATACGTATCTATGTACTTGGGGAATTATTTACATAAATTAGTTTCATTATATGTCCATACCTAATCTATTTATTATAAGTATTGTACTTAGAGAAATTAATTTAGTTTCATTATATGTCCATACCTAATCTGTGTCGTCCATTTCGTATACTGTCTATGTACTTAGAGAAATTAATTTAGTTTCATTATATGCCCATACCTAATCTATTTATCATAAGTATTGTACTTAGAGAAATTAATTTAGTTGCATTATATGTCTATACCTAATCTGTGTCTATTTCGGTAATAAAATGAAAATGATAATATGCAGTATATAATATCGGATATTAATATGTCCGTTGTCGGCTTCGGTCATGAATATATCTTGAATCAAGAGATTTTTTTTAAAACTTTTAACAACATATTTCTGACTTTAAGAAACAACTATATTTTAGGGCGAAACAATTCTTAGGGCTAACAGGATTTAAGCAAAAAAAACTGTCACCTTTTTAAGCGTATAGATTAATAAAATAATTTTGGGCGAAACCTTGGGCGAACGTGAGTTATAGGGTGAAACAACCCTTAGCGTGAACAGGATTTAGGGCGAAACAACCTGTTAACGCACGAACACTAGCGACAATATATGCCTCCCCTTCCATTTAAGGGTTGGAGCATAAAGAAATTAACGCCATTGCCGAGACCCATGGTGTGATGATAGGCTGGAAGGCTACGTAGCCAACTTTTTCGTACGTCAACTAGAAATGTTGTTTTTAATGCAAGAAAGTTATGTGGGCCGACTTTTCGACATCGAGAGCTTTCCGCCCTAATTCTCGTATATATAAACATTGGGTGTGTCATTTTTACTGAAAGTCGATCTAAACACCTAAAACATGTACAATTACTCCGAGTCTGAACACCTTAGTCAAGGTCCAAATATATATAGCTTCAACAAATTCTCATGTCGCTGTGATCCGACTGGCATTATTTCTAACCGTTCTTTATATTGACGAAAGCGTGATTATCAAAATTACCTTCGGTGGCGTCCAAAACATGAGCGTGTTGCGTATTTTGTATTTCGCCATGTATACAACTTCCCACGGCTTCCCGAACACTCTCCTGAAGATGTTCCTTGGAGGTGGGACATAAATTGGTTCTTCTGGAGCTAACTGCTGATCTCTGACCCATCGAGCACGCATCTCACGATGTTCTGGTGTCATCCCCCTACCATCTTCACCATATAACCTTTCTCGAACATATCTAAATGGTTCGATATTCAATGGGGGATATTGACTTTTGGCATTGATACTTTCTTGTTGAATCCTCCTTTCATACTGCCATGTTTTTTCTCCTTTTTTCAAATTATAGCCCGTTCCAGGCTTTTCAATTACAATACTAGAAACCCATTCATCGAACTTTGAAGACGCAGGTGGCACCCATGGTAACCTTTTTTCTTTCCGCACAGGCGGTCCTACCTCAACCATTTTTGTTGTCCTTGAAAATCGTGGTCGGTCATAAGCTTCAAACCAAGGTAAATGATAAATGCCGGATGTGCCTATGGTCCGAACCGGATTACGGTACAAAAATTAATTAGTAACAATACACATCTGTTTTCTCTGTTCTCTGACGAAATCAAACTTAAGAAAACAAAACAAAAAATAAATAAATGAAATAACGGTTTTAGACCTGTGACGTATAAAACAACATGTAATATACCAGGGTTTGTTACAGCTACTGCAAAGGGAGATAACTCGTCTAATCTCAGACCATATTATCCTACAGGGCTGTAGCTAGGCTTTTAAAGTTACTCGTACTCTATATTTGACTGTTCATGTTATCTTGCTTACACATTATAAACGGTACGTACACGGTATATACGGCACTACATAGCGGTGCAAACACATGTTACTTACACGATATAACGGTACTTACACGGTATATACGGTACGTACACGGTATATACGGTACATACACGATATAACGGTACTTGCACGGTACATACACGATATAACGGTATACATGCACGTTACATACACGATATAACGGTATACATGCACGTTACATACACGAAATAACGGTACATACACGTTACATACACGATATAACGTTACATACACGATACAACGTTACATACACGATATAACGGTACATACACGTTACATACACGATATAACGGTACATACACGATATAACGGCACATGCACGTTACATACGCGATATAACGGTACATGCACTTTTCATACACGATATAACGGTACACACACTGTATAACGGTACATGCACGTTACATACACGATATAACTGTATACACGATATAACGGTACATGCACGCTACATACACGATATAACGGTACATACACTGTATAACGGTACATGCACGTTACATACACGATATAACTGTATACACGATATAACGGTACATGCACGTTACATACACGATATAACTGTATACACGATATAACGGTACATGCACGTTACATACACGATATCATGCGCCTATGGAACAATCTCTATCATTCAGTCACTTCTTCTCTGACTATCAATTCTTTTAAAAAGAACATTAATAAAATTCAAACACCTCCCAGGAACATTTCTGAAGACTTCATTACCTGTAATCCAAGAAAACTAAATATATTATTGTGTCAATTACGTAATAATGCTAGCAATTTAAATTTTGATAAATGCAATGATCACTTGATAGTTGAACCATCTTGCTCTTGTGGCGCATCTTGTGAAAATGCTGAACATTATTTCTTCTTCTGTCAACTTTATACTAACTATAGACATTTCATAACTGACATCACTAATCATTTTTGATATTCATCTGTTGATTCACTTACATCTAGTAATGCTTATCTTTCTACTGATGATAATTTATTTATTCTCTCAAAAGTTCAACAATACATTTCTGCTACTAACAGATTTAATTAGAATTAGGACTGTTTTCATTGCCACTTATACTTACATTTATTTATATGTATATATATATATATATTTTCATTTTTATTTATCTTTATTTTTTTTTATTTTTTTTTAAAGTTATTTAATTAATAGGCTTTTGAGTAAGGGCTTGTGTGTGTGTGTGTGTGTGTGTGTGTGAATGCATATTTATTATGTGTGCATGTGAGGGTGTATATGTGTATGTGTGTTGTGGAATGGTTGTAAGTGTATATGAGTGTGTTTTGTTGATCTATGTACTAAATCTATGCTTCTTGTCAATCAATACCGGATAGGAGAAGACTGTTTTCTCATCCAATTGTGCAATTTTTTGTCCATTTTTTTTTTAAATATGAAATACACGATATAACGGTACATGCACGTTACATACACCATGTCAACGGTACGTATACGTTACATACACATTATAAACGGTACGTACACGATTTAACGGCACATAACGATATAATGGTACATACACGATATAACGGTACATACACGATATAACTGTACATACACATACCATACACGATATAACGGTACATACACGATATACGTACACGATAAATGGTACATACACGATATAACGGTACATACACGATATAGCGTTACATTACACGATAAAACAGTACATACACGTTACATACCCGGAACATATAACGGTGGAAACACGGTATCAACGATACGAACACGTTTCATACACGAGATATCGGTACATACACGGTATCAACGATACGAACACGTTTCATACACGATATAACGGTAAATACACGAAATAACGATACAAACACGTTATATACACTATATAAATGGTACGTATACGATACTGACATATATACGTTCATACACGTTATGTACAATTAGTCCTTCACGAAACGTACAAATTGAGCAAAATCGTCAAAATTCATGTCTTGAAGACACTATAGTATTGTCTGGACTCCCGTTTGGTAATTGTATGTAACAGTTATTACTTCTGCACGAGATATTGTCCCGATTTGTTGTTATGTAGGACTCCTTGTTAGGAGTATGTGGTAGGTAAATGTAACATCAATACTTATATACAAACACATCGGAAGATCAGTAAGATAGTATGAAATAAATACCTTTCTTTTTTTTGCATTCTTCTTGGCCACAAACAATAGTTTTTCAAGACAAACAACAGAACTGTGTTGTCAAGCTTAACTAAACCGTTGTCAATAACTTTAACTATACTAAAGACCTACAAGAAGCTAACGAATATCATATATTTATTGCTCCAATGATTATGGTACTGAGCCGCCTGACGAAGGTATTGCATATGTTCACTTTGTGTATTCTATTCGTGATGGCTTTCGCATTGATTTGCATCTATGAGTCCCTTGGTTCTCTGATATTGGCTTTCCCTCTGGGTTGTGTATTTCTGTCCTATGTTCATGTTGGCATCCCCTCTGGATTGTATATTTGAATCAGGTTGCCTTATATCCTGTGTTTATTATTTAGTTCGTGTTGGCTTCCCCTCTGGCGTGTGTATTTGGTTCGTGTTGGCTTCCCCTTTGGCGTGTGTGTTTGGTTCGTGTTGGCTTCCCCTCTGGCGTGTGTGTTTGGTTCGTGTTGGCTTCCCCTTTGGCGTGTGTGTTTGGCTCGTGTTGACCTCCCCCTCTCGCGTGTGTGTTTGGTTCGTGTTGGCTTCCATTCTGGCGTGTGTGTTTGGTTCGTGTTGGCTTCCCCTCTGGCGTGTGTGTTTGGCTCGTGTTGGCTTCCCCTCTGGCGTGTGTGTTTGGCTCGTGTTGGCTTCCCCTCTGGCGTGTGTGTTTGGTTCGTGTTGACCTCCCCCTTTGGCGTGTGTGTTTGGTTCGTGTTGACCTCCCCCTTTGGCGTGTGTGTTTGGCTCGTGTTGGCTTCCTGTTGGATTGTGCGCTGTTCGTGTTAGTTTGCGTCTTTTGTTAATTTAGTTTGCGCTAGCTTCCTCTTTGGTTTTTGCCTTTTGATTTAGGTTTGCCCCACTTCTGTTCATGTCTGTTTCTCATCTTTTTTATTTGGGTTACGTTTTTGGCTCGTGTTGCCGTCTCCTTTGGCTTTCGTCTTTGATTGATTTTGATTCAGTTTAGCCTCTTGTCTCTGTTCATCCTCCACACGCCCCACTTCTTCTTTGATCTGTGTCTTTGATTCATGTTGGATTTCTTTCTTTAATTGGCTTTGTGTTTTTTTCCTTTTGGCCTTCTCTCTGGTGTGTGTATTAGTTCATTCTTGACTTCCTCTTTTGGCTTTGTATTTCGTTCATTTGGTTTCCCTTCTGGATCTTATATTTTATTAATGCTAACTTCCCCTTTGGTTTGTGTATTTGTGTTTGATTCGTTTTGGCTTCCTCTCTAGGCCGTGTGTTTGTTTCGTTTTCGCTCCCTCTATAGGCCGTGTGTTTGTTTTGGCTCCTTCTCTAGGCCGTGTGTTTAGTTCGTTTTGGCTCCCTCGTTAGGCAGTGTGTTCGTTTTTCTCCCTCGCTAGACTGTGTGTTTGGTTTGTTTTGGCTCCCTCTCTAGGTAGTGTGTTTGGGTTGTTTTGGCTCCCTCTCTAGGCCGTGTGTTTAGTTCGTTTTGGCTCCCTCGTTAGGCAGTGTGTTCGTTTTTCTCCCTCGCTAGACTGTGTGTTTGGTTCGTTTTGGCTCCCTCTCTAGGCTGTGTGTTTAGTTCGTTTTGGCTCCCTCTCTAGGCCGTGTGTTTAGTTCGTTTTGGCTCCCTCGCTATTCCGTGTGTTCGTTTTGGCTCCCTCTCTAGGCTGTATGTTTGACTCGTTTTGGCTCCCTCTCTAAGCCGTGTGTTTGTTTCGTTTTTGCTCCCTCTATAGGCCGTGTGTTTGTTTTGGCTCCTTCTCTAGGCCGTGTGTTTAGTTCGTTTTGGCTCCCTCGCTAGACCGTGTGTTCGTTTTGGCTCCCTCTCTAGGCCGTGTGTTTGGTTAGTTTTGGCTCCCTCTCTAGGCCGTGTGTTTGGTTCGTTTTGGCTCCCTCTCAAGGCCGTGTGTTTAGTTCGTTTTGGCTCCCTCGCTAGGCAGTGTGTTCGTTTTGGCTCCCTCTCTAAGCCGTGTGTTTGGGTCGTTTTGACTCCCTCTCTAGGCCGTGTGTTTAGTTCGTTTTGGCTCCCTCGCTAGGCAGTGTGTTCGTTTTGGCTCCCTCTCTAAGCCGTGTGTTTGTTTCGTTTTTGCTCCCTCTATAGGCCGTGTGTTTGTTTTGGCTCCTTCTCTAGGCCGTGTGTTTAATTCGTTTTGGCTCCCTCTCTAGGCCGTGTGTTTGGGTCGTTTTGGCTCACTCTCTAGGCAGTGTGTTTAGGTCGTTTTGGCTCCCTCTCTAGGCCGTGTGTTTGGGTCGTTTTGGCTCCCTCTCTAGGCCGGGTGTTTGGGT
>NW_018408871.1:209620-210490 GCF_002113885.1 Mizuhopecten yessoensis
GTTTTGGCTCTCTCTCTAGGCCGTGTGTTTGGGTCGTTTTGGCTCCCTCTCTAGGCCGTGTGTTTGGGTTGTTTTGACTCCCTCGCTAGGCCGTGTGCTCGTTTTTGCTCCCTCTCTAAGCCGTGTGATCGTTTTGGCTCCCTCTCTAGACTGTGTGTTTAGTTCGTTTTGGCTCCCTCACTAGGTCGTGTGCTCGTTTTGGCTCCCTCTCTAGGCCGTGTGTTTGGGTCGTTTTGGCTCCCTATCTAGGCCGTGTGTTTGCGTCGTTTTGGCTCCCTCTCTAGGCCGTGTGTTTGGTTCGTTTTGGCTCCCTCTCTAGGTTGTGTGTTTGGGTCGTTTTGGCTCCCTCTCTAGGCCGTGTTTTTGGGTTGTTTTGACTCCCTCTCTAGGCTGTGTGTTTGGTTCGTTTTGGCTCCCTCTCTACGCTGTGTGTTTGTTTTGGCTCCTTCTCTAGGCCGTGTGTGTGGGTTGTTTTGGCTTCCTCTCTAGGCCGTGTTTTTGGGTTGTTTTGACTCCCTCTCTAGGCTGAGTGTTTGGTTCGTTTTGCCTCCCTCTCTAGGCCCTGGTTTGGGTTGTTTTGGATCCCTCTCTAGTCCGTGCGTTTGGGTTATTTTGGCTCCCTCTCTAGGCTGTATGTTTGACTCGTTTTGGCTCCCCCTCTAGGCTGTGTGTTTGTTTTGGCTCCCTCGCTAGGCCGTGTGTTTGGGTTGTTTTGGATCCCTCTCTAGGCCGTGCGTTTGGGTTGTTTTGGCTCCCTCTCTAGGCTGTGTGTTTGGTTCGTTTTGGCTCCCTCTCTAGGCCGTGTGTTTGGGTTGTTTTGGCTCCCTCTCTAGGCCGTGTGTTTGGGTTGTTTTGGCTCCCTCTCTAGGC